>NC_047035.1:80041736-80254236 GCF_011762595.2 Tursiops truncatus | reverse complement strand
AAATGAATATGCCATAATGTTTTGTACAATAAATTTTTCATGAAGAAATATAGATATGATGTCAACTTTATTTTAATATCTATAGTTTTTGTCCATTTCTATAAATGCAACAAAGGAAAAGAAATGATATATCAACAGTTAACTGATAAAACTCGACTTAGAATTTATATTCTTATTGCATTTATCAAAGAAATGTACTGAATACCATTTTGAAAAACAGTTCCACTTTATGACATTTAGTTGCATTAAATATTTAGTTCTGTTGTGTTGCATTATACTGCTGTGCGATGAAATTAAATGCAAACTACAATTTGAATGTCTGCAAACATTGGCAAGAATCTGCAGCTAAATTTAGATATAAGATTTGCAGTGTCTGTTGTTTTTTTTTTTTTTCTTTTCATCTTTGATGGGTAAAGTATAAAAATGTTTAGGAATTTGACCTGCTTTCTTTTTGCCTCTCTCTTTTCAGGTTTGCAGAGCATGCCAGGGGAGTACGTTTCTCAGGGTGGTCCTATGGGAATGAGTATGGGACAGCCAAGTTACACTCCTCCCCAGATGACCCCACACCCTACTCAGTTAAGACATGGACCCCCAATGCATTCATATTTGCCAAGCCATCCCCACCACCCAGCCATGATGATGCACGGAGGACCCCCTTCCCACCCTGGAATGACTATGTCAGCACAGAGTCCCACAATGTTAAATTCTGTAGATCCCAATGTTGGCGGACAGGTTATGGACATTCATGCCCAATAGTGTAAGGGAACTCAAGGGAAAAGGAAACACACGCAAAAACTATTTTAAGACTTTCTGAACTTTGACCAGATGTTGACACTCAATATGAAATTCCAGACAGCTGTGATTATTTTTTACTTTTTGTCATTTTTCATCAAGCAACAGAGGACCAATGAGACAAGAACACAAATGTGAAATCATGGGCTCACTGAGACAATTCTGTCCATGTAAAGATCCTCTGGAAAAAGACTCCGAGAGTTATAACTACTGTAGTATAAACATAGGAACTAAGTTAAACTTGTACATTTCTGTTGATCACTCCGTTATGTTGCCTCAAATAGTTTTAGAAGAGAAAAAAAAAATATATCCTTGTTTTCCACACTATGTGTGTTGTTCCCAAAAGAATGACTGTTTTGGTTCATCAGTGAATTCACTATCCAGGAGAGACTGTGGTATATTTTAAACCTGTTGGGCCAATGAAAAAAGAACCATGCTGGAGACCATGGTGAACGTCTGGCTGAACCTCATCCCTCGGACTCCGGCTTCAAGAATGTGTTTTCATGCCCGGCCTTTGTTCCTCCATAAATGTGTCCTTTAGTTTCAAACAGATCTTTATAGTTTGTGCTTCATAAGCCAATTCTTATTATTATTTTGGGGGACTCTTCTTCAAAGAGCTTGCCAGTGAAGATTTAAAGACAGAGCAGGGGCTTCTTCCAGGAGTTCTAAGCCTTGGCTGTGGACAAAACAGTCTTAAGTTGGGCAGCTTTCCTCAACACACAAAAAAAGTTATTAATGGTCATAGCACCACAACTAGGACTTTATCCGAGACTCGAAGCTTGGAGGATAAAAAGGAGCAAGAGAATACTGTAACAAACTTCGTACAGAGTTCGGTCTATTAATTGTTTCATGTTAGATATTCTATGTGTTTACCTCAATTGAAAAAAAAAAAAGAATGTTTTTGCTAGTATCAGATCTGCTGTGGAATTGGTATTGTATGTCCATGAATTCTTCTTTTCTCAGCACGTGTTCCTCACTAGAAGAAAATGCTGTTACCTTTAAGCTTTGTCAAATTTACATTAAAATACTTGTATGAGGACTGTGACGTTATGTTAAAAAAAAAGGTGTTAAGTCACAAAATGCGGTAATAAATATTTCATTTTTGATTTTTTGTTAGGCTTTTGTGTTTTTAATAGTTTTAAGGCAAGGTTGCACAGTACCTACTATATATTTGGGATTGAAAGTAGGTGATGGCTTTGCCCCCAGAAATCGAGTATATTTGAAACTTAACTTACCAACAGTTTTTTAAGGTAACCACCTCTGTAGGCTTTCAGTATATATTTGGCCTATAAATTCTACCAGCAGAAAACTTCTAAAGGTACGAAACTGTGTGTGTGTGTGTGTGTGTGTGTGTGTGTGTGTGTTATGAGCCAGGTTGAAAGATCACCAACACGTCCAACCTCCTCTTTAGATGCATTATGTTAAAAAAAAATACTTTCAGATGAAGCTTTTCATGTTCATTCTCTGTCAGAATAAAGGGCTTTTTCAGGGTTAATTTTACATCATCAGAAATAACTAACGTCTGTGCTCAAAGATAATTCATCTACCTGTGTTTTTTTCTCTCTTAGTTACTAAAATACTGTTGAATATGTAAATTAAAATTTACATATAGATGTTCATAGGTGAGTAAACAACTTCTATGGAGTCTGAAATCCTGAGTTGAAGAGATTACTTAATCATTAATATTTAATATAGTATGATGTCTTTTTATTTCAGACAGCTCCATGTGCAGGCACGCTAGTGTGATGATTTGCTCACTAAACTTAAACTCGTTTTCTAAAACAACAACAAAACAGGCAATGTGATGCCATGTTCAAAGTTCCACGCAACTTTCCTCAACTTTCCTCTCCGTCATTAGCTTGATGATACTGCACAAGCCATGCCTGCTAAAATACGCAAAGTGAAAAAAGGTGTGAGGTATTAGCATGCCCCCTCAATTTCACAAATAAATATACTATCCTGGAACTTTGTAACACCCAAACTTTGAACCCTATGTTCAGAAGGGTTACTATCATAAACTCTAGCTTAGTTGTGTGATGTCAGCCTGATTGGGAAATCATTTACTATCCCAGAAATTCAAGTTTGTATCTTATTTTGGGTTCTTCCATCTTCCCATTGCAAAACAAACAAACAGACATTAGTAGAAGTTGTATACAAAGGAACAAGGAAAAAAACTTCTATTGTTTTGTATCATTTTTAGGTAGAATTTTTATAAATCCATTTACTAGTTTAATTAACGTTCTGCTGTTTAAACACAGAAGTAACACTTTCGATGCAAGCTAACTGTTCATGGAGAAATTCTGTGCCACTTGGAATAGAAAGAGCTTCCCTCTCATTTTTGTTGTCCAATTTCACCTGGAGTCTTTTTGCAAATTTTAAATATTTGTCTATTTTTAATATAAATGCTTGTATGTAAAATTTGACAAGTTCTTCATTTATAAATTAACTCTCACATCAGCTAAAAAAAATTTTTGGCAAAGTTTTTCTTCCTTTCCTCTCAGTAGAGTAAATGCTGAAGGGTTTACTTGGTAGTTGGCTCATGGTTAGAAAGTGTTTAATGAAATTATTATTAAGCTATTTCATCGCAGTTTAGATCCCAGAACCCTCTATCCTTGGTTTTAATGAATAAAATCATCTCAGGTTTGATATCTTTAACAACTTCACACCCTATTACCTTAACCTTAACCCTCTTAAATATTTGGAGGTGAATAATAATTGTAATAATATTTGTTTGCATTTCCTTGCTTCCCCCCACCCTCCATAAGCTAAGACAGAGAGGTGGTAAGAGTTGTCCAATTTTTATAATGCTTTTTTTTTTATACCACCTCGGAAGGCACTTGCTCCTATCTCGGGTTTACTATTTAGTATAAAGAGTTCCGATTTGGGTATATTTAAGAAAGACTCAGCTGTCAAAAGCAAAGAAACTGGGAATGGTGTTTTGACAACCATATAGTGTTAAAGGAAATACTGTAGTCTGAATAAAATTGCTTATGTTCTCCAAAACAAGAGTAATATAAAAACACTTTTTTATTTATATGGAAAAGCAAAAGCAGAAATAAATTCCAAAGGTTTCCCTTTCTTTAAGAAATTCTGAGAGAACTGCAGTCGCCATCTGTTAAGGGTTGGGAATTGAGCAAGAAGCCACGTTTTGAAGGAAAATGAGAGAAGAGATCAGGGAAGTTTGTGTCTTCCGCCCACCCCCCTTCTCCCCCCACGCCAGGTCAGCGCCCCGCACTCGGCCCAGCTCACCCTGGTTAGATTTGCAGAGAAGCGTCCATCAGGATCCTCCTGGCCTCCTCGCCCCCTCCCACCCCTATGGGCCCGTTAACCCAGAGCAGATTTGGGAAGGGAAATGTGGCTAATATCTCTAGCAGCTGTCAGAGGAGGGACCTTCCTTCAAAGGGACTGGACAGGGATCTTCCACAAGTTCCCCATTAGTCTTGCAGGCCAGCAATTTGATAAGGAGCCTGGACCTCCGCTGCAAGTTGCCACTGTGTGAGAAGGGCCGGTGTCTGGGTGTCTGGATGTGCCGGTTTCGCAGCCACAGTCCCTCGCCCGCCGCCCACCGAGCCGGGTCGGTGCAGACGTGCGTGCGGGGGCTTGGGCAGGGGCAGTGGGAGTGCAGACTCTCCCCCTCCGCGCCGGCTGCCCCGGCCCTCACCTGGCCTTCCGTTTGCGCGCGCGCGCGTGTGTGTGTGTGTGTGTGTGTGTGTGTGTTGGACAGAGATAGGCAGACGTGCTTCAAATCGACGGGGGCGAGGAGGGCCACCTAACAGTCGCCGTGATCAGCTAAGGGCGTCGTGCGCTGTCGCTGGAGTTCCCTCCGTCGGGGCCGGGCTGGGAGGAAGCTTCGGCGCAGGGGCAACGAGGGCCTGATGGGGGAGGCCGGTCAGATTGTGATGAGAATGGAGACCGTCGGGGCAGTGTTTGAAGGGAGGTTTTAATATTAATAGTTTCGGTGTAGAGACAGAAGGGAGATTGCGTCTAAGGCTCCTCGGGGCAGACTCTGGGTGACAGCGATGATGGATGATCCGGCAGAGCCCAACAGCTCCTCCCCTCCAGCCCCCGCAGTGTCGAAGCTACTTTAGTTGAAGCTTTAGAAATAAAATAAATAAACAGCTTTCCCCCCTCTACTCTTCATACACCTCCAGCCCAACCCCCCGCGCTCCGACATCGATTTACGGATCATTATGAATCAATTACGGCTCTCGATACTTTCCCATTGGCTTAAATAAAACAGTCAAAAGATGGAAACGTGGGGTTCGGTGGAGATTTTTTTCCCCCCCCTGACAGGACCAATCGCAAAATCCATTATCTCATAATCAGAGGCACTGGGTTAGGAGGTGAAGAGAAAGGAGGGGGTCACCCAGTAAATAACTGGGGGGAACGCAGTGAGGGGGTCGCCCAGCTGCTGTCTTTGTTCAGATAGGTTTGTGGGTTTGGTTGGTTTGTTGTTTGGAGTTTTTTGAACGGGGGCGGGGGAAGGGACCCTCGTGAGAATGAGATGCCTACAGGTTTGTCACCTAATTATTTAACTCCTTTGGAGAAACCTACTTGAACGTGTGTCTCGGCAAACATCAGAAGTTGTTGGTAGTGAGTGCACACGTGGTAAAGGTGTGGAGGAATGGGTCGTCTGGAGGGCGGATTTTCACTTTGTTGTGAGCAACTGTGTGAGGGTTTGATGCTGGGAAGGGAGATTCTCCCTCCCGCGACGCCCTCCTCCGTCCCGCCGTTGGCTGTTTTTGTCGCCAGAACTGGTTTGGATCTGGGACTGGCCGCCCCCCTTCGCCTTCACCCCCGCCCCGGCCGCCGGAGGCTTTTCTTCCCTCTCTTGCCCCTTCCGCGGCGGTGCCCGAGGTTCTCTAGGTGTTTCTATGACTACATTGTGTGTGTGGGAGGGTCAGATGTGGGGTTGCCCGCGAGAGGGCCGTTCCTGGGCGATCATTTATCAATGTCACCCACATAATGATTCTCTCTGCAGTCTCCTATTGATGAGGATAATTACATTAGCTCAGAGTGACTGATCAATGAAACACCACCACACAAAAACTTCTTTACTCCTCTGTAATACCAAAAACCGATAGAGAAATAACATAGAAAGCCTGATTTTCTTTCCCTTCCCTATCCACCAATGGATTCTGCCCCCCCTCCCCAAAACAGGACGGGGGAGTAAAGGAAGAAAAAAGACCCAGGTTTGTTTCGTTTAAAGGAGGATGCAATTTTGTCCGTGAATGCATTTTCTCTAAATGTGTTGGCTTCATTCCTCCATTGGTAAAGAATATCAACGGATTTGCTAATGTGAGTTGCTTTTAGACTGGTCTGTGGTTTTCCGTTCTTTTTATTTCTTTCCTCCCCTTTGGGCTGTTTTTGTTTTTGTTTTTCTGTTTCAGAAAAGGAGACAATTCTTTTATAAATAATCGGAGAAGGAAATTATTCTAGGTCCTTTTTCTTTTCTTCTTAATCGTTTGCCTAAGTCGGGTTATCTTTTGTCTTTATCACTTTATAAAGTAGCGCAATTAAAGATGTGATGTTGCATGTGTATAAAGAGTGGATCCATAACACAGCCACATAGTACGCTATATTCCCGCTTGAAAGTTTGCAACTAAATTACGGTTTCTCTTTTTCTAGACTTAAAAATCAATATTTTCTCAATTAAAGAGAATTTTAATGCTTTACTTGCGAGTTGTTAAAAGCGCTGTAAATTTTATTGTAATGCTTCTTGGCTTCGGAGTAGATGCAGGAGGAGACCGGTTGATTCTCGTGGTCTTTTTCCTCTCAAAGAACCTAGCCCAGGAACATCCAGTGTGTCAGATCAAATCCAAGCAACAAAGGTAAGGAGAGTTCCGAGAGGAACTGGGCAAAGGGTGGGAGCCCGCCAGGGGAGCCCTCCAGCACCAGAGGCCATTGTCTTGTATATTTTCACCTCTCTGTGTCCCGCCTCCTGAAAGTGACAGAAGTGCCCATTTTACTCTAATCTTTCTCGAAGAGGAGCACGTTCGACTCCCATCTGTTCCGTGACGGTCAGAAAGAAAGCTAAATTGGGGGAGCATTCTAGACTCTTCCCAATGTCCCCTCATGCTCTTTCCTTTCCTTATTTCACCAAAATTTAACTCCGAACTGTTTTTTTCACAAATTCTGCGAACATTTATATGTGTTCTGACCTCTTATGTCAGAACTCTCTCCCCACCCTCCAGAGCGCTCACTGTTTACAGATGTTTTCTCCTTCCACACGTCCCACCTAGTAAAAGTTCCCGCAGAGAATTAACTGTGGTGTGTTAATAGCCCAGATCTGCTACTGCTCTCTCCTGCAAAGTTGAAATCTGGTAAGGTGAAGAATGGCACTGAACTAACGCTGGAGAGTTGTTCCAGGCCGGCAGAAGCCCAAAGACTTGAGAATTCCAGGCCCAGGGACTTGGTGGGAAGCAAGGTTGTGAAACTTTTAGATTGTAAGGCGGAGAGGAGGTTAAGAAAATGAGGCTGGAATGGTACCCAATAAAAGAATAGAGCAAGGCAGAAAAATGAGGCTTTGGGACCTCTTTGTAATTTAAAAATAAATAATAATGAAGGGAAATTGAATACCTAAAGCTTGCTATTAAATTTTTTCTTAACCCAGTGTCTGAGAACAAGTCCTCAGAGATGCCAGGAAGGGCCTGAGTTTCCAAATGGAACTACTCACAAAGTTCCATTGCGGTTCCCTCTTCAGTTAATTTGCTGGGAATGAGTAGACCAGGGCTATGTGTGTGGTGCACCAAGGGCTTAAGTAAGAGTAAGGTGGGAAGGGGCACCTAGCTATAATGAGGCTGCTGTTTTAAGATTGAATGGAGAACGGGGGGATAGAGAAAAAGCCACACAACATAATAATGCACTTTAAAATAATTCTCACCTACCTGCCTTTCTTTTTCACTTTAATTACATACTCTATCAATTATTATACATAGGTGGGGGGAATTTCTAGTTCATCATCTTTTGTCCAGAGACCCACCGGATTGATTCCCCTTCCCTTAGATTCCTGACATGTACGCCTAGACCATGGCCTTTTTATCAAGTGAGTGGGGCTTTGTTAATGTATTTGTACTTTTCTGCTTTCAGTCTAAGTTTCTCACTTTGGCAGAAGGAGGGGTGCAAGAAAGGAGGGGGAGGGGAGCAGGACACAAAGACTTCAGTTCTCACCAAGCAGGTTTCAAAATAGGAACTTAATGGGAAGAAAAAACGAAAGAATGAAAAAAAAATAAAGAGGGGGTGAGGATTGTTTATCATAACAGGTTTACTTGTCTGGAAGAAAGGTGATTCTGTGAATATTTTTTCCTTTGAGGATTCTGATTTCTTCATATTGAAACATTTTCAGATTTCCATCCTTTAGCAGACAAAACCTCAATATAAATATGACATGGGCCACTGGCAAAAAAACGAACTTAAACTCAGCGCTAAGAGAGGAGGGGGAGTGGGGAGGAGAGAGAGCCCTTTCTGATTAATAACTAGCAGGGTAATGTTGAGGGCTTTTTCTGCCCGATTGCCTTTTTGAATTAGAGCCGATTTCTTCACACTTCAATAGTGCCTGTCTCCTTTAAAATGACTGGCAGATTTGTTTCTCTTTTTTTCTCTCCCTGAGACTTAATGATGTAAATTTTCTAATTAGTTAAATCATATTGCTTAAAGGCCTAATATTTACCGTGTAAGAAATGATCATCCTGATTTGGACCTCTTGAAATATTCGGAGAAATAACATTTGGCTTTTTAGGTTGAAGGATGGGGGAGGAGGAAGGTCTATTATGGGAAGCAGTTTAGAGGAGAGAAGGCAGGGACCCCGGCAACATGTTAAATTAATAGTTGAAGTTGAGCTGGGCTCACACCCCAAGTCCGCCTTTATTTTTCAATCAGCGAAGATTTAATTGGCAGCCCTCAGGCCGGGCGATCTTATATTTTCTCATTAGTTTCCCATCACTAATCTTGAGTGTTAGATTGGCTTAAAGGTTGTCAACATTTGACCAATTTTATTTAAGGGGAAAAAATCACGCATTATGGCTCCGGGATGTGAGATCTGCAAATAAATCCTTCTTGGATCAGCGGAACTAACAGGCGAAAAAAATGTTGACTATTCGTCGTCGCATTTAATAAGTTGCATTAATGTATATTTCAAGGCTAGGGAGAGAGATTATACATGTGCTTCATAGATGCAGATGAAAAGGGGTTGATGGAGAGGGGGGTGCACTATAAGCGGGGTGGGTAGGTAAAGTGACACATGGGTATGTTGCCGAACAGAGGGTAAATAACCCAACTGGAAGAGCTGCTGAGGGTTTAGGAGCTCCACTCCCCCCTCCCCTTCCTTTTGCAGCTGCGTAAAAGTGCAAAGCCTGTCTTGCAGCTCTGAGCCGCTCGGCTGTCTGGTCCAGAGATAACATAAGAGCGCCCCCTGCTGGCCAGCGGAGTAGACTGCTGCGGGTCAGCCCTCTGCGAAGCAAAGCGTGTTTTTCTTTCTGCGCCCCGCACCCCGCTCACCTGACTCGTTCCACCACCCCGGCTTGGGTTCTGCAAAAGAACCCCGCGGTGGGGAAACAGTTTGTCAAGGCTGAGCATTTAAGTGAATAAATGATAAATAATAATATACGAATAATAAAATAATAAAGTACGAACCCCTACCTTCACTTGGTCTCCGGGGAATAAAACTATCAAATGACTAAGAAAGGGACACAGTTTTGGTTTTTTATTTTCTAAATCTCTTTATTCCCTGGGTTTTTGCTTGGCTTGTTTCTTTCTGCCGAGCTGTAGATTTCTAGTCCAAGGAAATGTTTTTTAATAGATGCTTGTAGTATTTTTTTTTTAAATGGATATCTGATGGGGAAAGAGGCCAATACAAAACAACATTTTACAGTGTGGCCAAATTAAACTCCCGGGGAACTCTCACTTTTTCAGTAAAGTCCCGAGAAACCGCTTTCGGAATTCAGACAGTTCCTTTTCTTGAATGACCCTTTCCTGCACCGCAAAGAAATATCGGCCTCTGTCCGGGTTTTGTTTTTGTTTTTAAATAGAGAATGTACTTGAAAGTTGTCACCGTACCTACCTACCTACACACACACACACACACACACACACACACACACACACACACACACACACACACACACGAGGTCTTTCCCCCCCACGAAGGTCCCTGTTTTTCCTCCGCCCGTGTTCTCAATTTTGCTGGAAACGGAAAGGGGAGCTGAAATGCACCAAAATAAACCGCCACTGTCTTTGACACTTGATCTTACCCGGGTGCTTCGCCCCAGTGCAAGGTGTGGGACTGGTACTATATGAGAGTGTCGGGGTTATTTTTCAATCTTTTCGGTGCATAGAGGCGCTTTCTCGGCGTCCCAGTGCATCTTCCCGGGATTCTAACCACAGTAAGGCGAGGGCGAGCAGGTAGCGGGAGCTGGGACAACCTCTGGCCGGCCGACCCGCTACCGCCACCAGCCTCTCCTCCCGCGAAAGGCGCGGGCGGAGCAGTTCTGACGCGGAAAGTCTTCTGCCCACAGCCAGACCCCACAGAAAGAGCGTAAATCTGCAGTGCGAACGACTTTAGTTTGTAGGGAGTTGGGGGGGGTTGCTTTTTGCAGGTACGGGATCTCAGGATTTTGTGAAAACAGCTCTGAGAAATGAGGGGAAGGAACAGCGGGCAGGGAAGACGGCAGGGGAAAGGTGGGTCTCTTGATGTTCATTTCTTGCCAGACGATCAGGACCTTAGAGTTTAAAAATCCGTTCTCTTGCCTCGCTTCTCCCTAGAGCACCCCCCCGCCCCGCGTCACGCCTTCTCCAATCCTCCTCTTTGGGGACGCTCCGGGACGGGCACCCGGGGGCTTCAGGGGACGAGCGCTCCTAGGGCAAGGCGGAGGCAGCCCGGTCTGATGGTCTGATGCCAGTGAAGTGACGCCTCATTCCGGTTGTGTTTGAAGAATTGCTGGGGCTGTCGTGACAACTGAGGTAAAGTTAAATATTTATACTCCAAGTTGTTCTCATTATTTTTTGTCTGTTTTGAAGAAGTTCAGGGCGTTCAAACTTACTTTAAACATAAATCCTGGCCTGGGTGAAGCAGAATCTGTCTCCTGCCACTGGAGTTGACTTTTTGAAAGGTCTTCATTAAGCTCAGAAGTGAAAGGGAAGTTATCTGTAAACAATATTGGTTCATTTAAATATGTATGTGGGTGTGTGGATACGTAACACACATATTTTATATATCTATCTATAATAGAGAAAAGGAAGCAGGTGACCCCCACTGCAGTTGAATCCAAATAAAAATAATTCCAGTCGATAGTCTCACAGAGGAAGAAAATATGAAAATCTCATTGTATTTGTCTCAGTTTGACTTAATGAAATTTGGAGACATTGACAGTCTGGGCAATGTTCTAAGTAAATTAATATAAAGGTCCTTAGGAAGAGACCAAAAACACCTTAATCTTAAACCACTTGAAGATTATGATTAAATGAATGGGATCACTAAGCATTATCATCTCAAATAGCTATTAACTGTCTCCACCCCTTTATTGTGGCAACAAAATAAACTCTCCACTAGGAATGGTGTTTCTTCTTTTTTATCTTTGTTTTTTTGTTTTGCTTGAAGGGCAAAGAAGGGAAAACAGAAGCAAAGAAAACCATCTCAAAAGTCTTGGGATTTGCTGCTGTTAAAAGGCTGCTGTTCATTTCTGATTTCCTCATCTTTTGCTACAAAGAAAAAAGAAATCTAATGATGTGTCTACATTCAATGAGAAGAAAACACTAACAACAGTGAAGGTGCACTTGTTTTATTTTCTTTTTCCCTGAAAAAAAATTTTTTAATATCTACCAGTTTAGCAGGTTGAAAACTGTGGAGATGATAAAAGGATGTTCACTTATCCACATCTATTCTCTGACTTTCATCACTTGAATTTTGTAGGATTTTGTGTCAAATAGAAGTTATGGGAAAGAGAATTAGACACTTGCCAAGGAACAACAATATTATATATACACTTTCAAGTAAGCTCCACCTAATCCTGTATTTGAGTGCTGAGGGGGTGTGTGCTATTTCCCCCTAATAAACCTCAAAGCCCTCATTAGACATAAAGAGGGGTGAGAACTCTATTATGGGGCATTCTGACAAAAATGGAAGCAGTGCATCTCTGCTTTTAGAGCCCTAGGAAAGGACACGAGGAAAAAAAGCCAAAGCCGTTGTGTTTTCCTTTAGAGCCCTGAGTTGGGCAGACTTTTCAGAGAAATACAGAGTAATTAACATTTTACCAAGCAAAATGCTGAAACGAAGGGCGGTGGCTAACAAAAAAGTAAACCATGCTAAAAATTATTCTTCAAACCCAGCAAATTTCCAGATGCCACAGAAAATCAATGTAAACGCGCCCCCTCTGAGCCGAGCACACAGCTCTCCTGCCTGGTGATGTTTCCAGTTGAAAGTGGAGCTGGAGATCCCACCTCGGCCGGAGCACTGGGAGCTGTTACCCTGAGGCCACCGGGAGGGGAGGGAGTGTCGCCCCCACGCCCCCCGCCCCCGCCGCGCTCCACACCTGTTCCCTCCTCCCCTCGCTGGGACGCAGAACAGGCGAGGAGCTGGGCCGATTGCGCCCCCAATCTTCAAGGGGTACCGCTAGCTAAGGTTCCTGCTACTAACCAAGGAGGAAACCCTACCAGGCCCCCAGAGGCCGAAGACCCAGCCAAAGGGAAGGAGGTTCCCTGTCTGAGGCACACGCAGCTGCCTTCCCCATCCTGGGCCAGGCTCCCGTGCCCGGGTGGGCAAAGGCTCTGAGGCCACTTTGGTCCCGGAGCAAGTGTGAAATGCAATTGAGGGGGTCCCTGTCCCCCTTGCGCGCTAGGATGTGTGTGTGTGTGTGTGTGTGTGTGAGAGAGAGAGAGAGAGAGAGAGAGAGAGAGAGAGAGAAGAGACGGAGAGAGACAGGTGCGCTTGGAGCGGGCCTCTGGCCGCAGACATCAGCTGGGGATGTTCTCCACGCGGCTTCGGGGGCCACCATACCACACCTTCCCCTGTCTCCCACCTCCGCCTCCCCCACCCCGCCAGCTCCCCAGTCCCGGGCCACACCTGCACAGGTGTGGTGCCTTTAACTGGAAAGCACTAGAAAAGATCCAAGAAGGAAAGGCGGCGGGGGGTGGGGGTGGGGGCGGGGGGCTGGGAAGAAAGATGGTACTTCAGAGCTCAGACATCCCTATATTCCAGTGATTGTCATCACACTCAATCTTTTCACCCTGACCTACGGTATCCAAAAAGCAGAGATGGATTCGCGGGAAAATCGGGTTTAAGAGAACGTTGGAGGTTTGACGCGGGCTCTGGAGACCTGCGCAGGCTTTGCTTAGATTCAAAAGTATGATTTTAATTTTCTTAATGAAGGCACGCTCTAGAGCTCAGCTGGTAATGGCTTTGCTGAGTTTAATAGACTTCTGTCGAACAGAAAAAGACGGATAACTATCGGTTATGAGTAATCTGCTCTAATGCAATTCTTTTCCCAGGTTCGAATGTCATTGTGTGGAGAGGGCAGGAGTGAATTAGGGCCCCGGGGAGCGCGTACACGGGGCAAGGAGATGGCCTGAAATACGAGCCGAACCTGTTTTGTGAGATGCACTTGGGTTTGGGGGTCGGGGTCAAGGGCCTCAAAGCCCTTGGTCTGCACGTGTGAAAATCTCTGTCTCCGTCTCTATTCCTCCCACACCCCACACCATCCACCCCCCTCATCCTTCTCCCCCTCTTCTATCTTCCCCTCCCTCCTCCTCTCTCCCTGAGTTAATGTGAATTTCCTTTTCTCCTCCTCTATTTTGTGTGTCTTTGTGTATTTCAGGCAGATCCATTAGGTCCAAAGTATTTCCCCAAAACACACTCACACATAAGTAGGCTCTTGGTCTGTGTCAACCATTCACTTTTTGAAATCCAATAGAATTGGGAGGTTTAAGATATTGATGATACTGTGTACACACACGTAGTAATATATTGGTAGGATTATTTCTATCCAAATACAGAGCCAATCCAGGTCACTGTCCAAAAGTAGCCCCATCCTCACTCTACCACAAATTGTCATTTGTGGTAGTTTGAATTCGGAATTATCCAAACTCTTCTTAGCTCTCCGCTTCACTTTGCCTGGTAAACACAATCTCAGGCAAACGAGACTTTGAAAAAGAAAAATAATCAACATAACTCATAATTTCCATTTTTACAGAAAACAAGCTGAATTGGTACTCACCTGGATGAAGGATTTGAAGGCAGGCAGGCCCACAAGCCAGCAGGGTGAGTCCTGGGCAGCCCAGCCAGGAGCCCAGCTCTCCTGGCTGAACCTTTGTGCACAGTCACTCCAGCCCCACTTTCCTGCCAGCCTCTCTCTTCGGGTCCTGGGGAACAAAGAAAGTTTTTGAGACTGATGAACAAAAAGGGATAAATGAACCCCAAGCTATAGGTGTCTATTCCAGACCTGTGAGGTAAGGCCAGGGAAGTTAGCTGGGTCTGATGCGTCTCTGAGTTCCACAGACCTCCTTGGTCTACGGTTCTTTGGCCTTGTCACTTTCTCTTTCTCTCTCTCTCTCTCTCTCTCTCTTTCTCTCCCTCTCCCTCTCTCTCTCCCCTCCCTGCTTCTTTGTGTTACACACACACACACAAGTGACCTAGGCACGCATGCACAGAAACGGCCACAAAGCTCTGTAATTACTATCTCCTGTTCTCTGACCCAAACCTACCCTATTCTCTCACCTCTCCAGTCATTCATCAAAAAAGGGAAAGGAAAAACATCAAAACAAAAACATATTTGCAAGACCCCTCAGGTCCCTCTGGCTGAGGAAGAGCACAGCTGGTGCCCCACAAGAACTTGGGGTGTCCTGGGGAACAAGGCCCCCTGCTGCTCTGGGCCCCGTGGAGGACACCCACCTACAGCCTGGGGGTTGGGTGAGGAGGGGTGCTTTTCACCTTGCTCTCCCCCCAGACTCTTCCCTGGCTGCTGGGAAGGGAATTAGGAAGAGATTCAGTCCTCAGGTCCCAACCACTCCCAAGACTTGGAGAAGCAGAGCGGGGCGGGTACCTGCTAGCTGCTGAGGTGCGACTGCCAGGGGTCCCACACTGGCAAGTGAGAAAGTCTGCGACCAGAAGAGCAGGTGCCCCAACTTCTTAAGTGCTCAGGCTGCAGCGGCCTTTAAAGATAGAGAAGGTCACTAGGCATTGCTCAGGCCCAGCCTGCTCCAGCACTAGCCCGCTCCATCAGCCTCTGCCAGGATGGAGGCATCAGGTCCGCGGGGTGACTTTGGGTGGTACCAGAGATGGAAGACCCGCCTCTGGCTCCAGGAGCAGATTTGGAACCTGAGAAAGGGTGACTGTCAGAGCTCCTCACCCGACCCTCACCCCTCATGGATGAAGTCCCCCTGTCATCCCTAGATCTCTCTCTGTCATCCCTTCAATGGCTCCCCTGTAGTAAAACTGCTGTTGTGTTGTTTTGATGAGCTAGGAGAGCAACAGCAAAGACCCAGAAAGTCCCCATCAGCTTTAGTGGGTCTAATTCTGTTTTGGAACAGTCGCTGGGAGAGGAGAGGAGAGAGACACTATTAGCCAAGATTCCCCCTCAGGCAACAAGGTTGAGAGGGCTTAGTAGAGAGCCAGTTACCTGCAGACTCCCCAGGAAGAAACCTGGCCAGAGTAAGACTCACAACCTCCAAACCTGCTGAGAACCCCTTACAAAGATGTCTTGGACTCCCAGCTTGTGCTGCTTATCCAGAGTCTTGGATAAGCAACCTCGGGCTCTTGTGGTCCAGTGTCTCCCCTGAAGCAGCTGACAGATTAGGTCTGGGGAAACATAAGGAGGCCCTGTTAAAGAACTAGGTTTGCTTCTCTCTCATTTACTCCCCTATTTTAAATGTCAATAGAAAAAAGCAAAAATAAAATTTGCAGTAAATTAAACGTGTGATTATATTCACATAGAATTAAGGTGGAAAACTTAAGGTGTAAACTGTGCTTAGACATTTTTAAAGGACTGTCCTGAACATGACATGCTTTTATGAAACAAGACACTTAAATATAAGCTTTAAGGATAAAGAACATTAAGAGCGCCTAGTGTCCCTTTACATTACCGTCACATAAATAAAAGGGGGAAAGGGTCTCAATAAGGAAACTCAAGTGACAGGAGCTCCTAAGATAAACTAAGCAGTACACAAAAATAACACAGTATTGCATCTTTAAAGTAAGCTCCCCTTAAGGAAAGTTAGAGGCAAACACCTGACTACAAAGTTAAGCTTTTTCTGCTTACTCATTTATCCAGGTCTCTTAATTCTAATACAGAACGAATAATCTGCACAGCGGGGAGATGTTGCCCCCCACCTCGCCACAGACCGAGGGCAGTTGTTTATACTTGACGCTTATCCATCGGCCTTAGGACTTTTGAATGTTCAAGTGAAAGTGTAAATAGAATAAGGTCACAGGTGATTGACAAGTTCAAGTTACTTAGCTCAATTATCAAAATTTTATTTCTAAATTATGTTCAATTTGATTTTCCTGCTTTGCTATAAATGACCTTCGAAAATCCAGTGGGAGCGGACATTTTATACCATGTCCTATGCGCCATGATTTATTTGTAAAGTCATTTTGTGATGTATGCCTCCTTTAATGTTTCTGTGGAGACCTAGTCTTTACAATTAGATTTAGAAGCACAGCTATCAGGCTAATTTAAAGGCAGTCATTTTAAAGACACAATCATCACTAAATTTTAACAACTTTCTAAAATGTTTCTAAATTTCTAAACCTCAGGCAGAACTGCAGACTGTTTAGAATCTAATTCTCTGGATATTAGCATGCTATATTTAATGTCTATCTATCTAAACAATAGATAAGAGTGCAATTTGTAAATATATACCTTACAACTCACTTTCAACATACTAGCACAAAGTTCTCCTATGCATTTATTGAATAGATAACGAAGCTTTTCAGATCAAGGCTCATGCCGCCACATCTGGAAATGCTTCCTTGGCTCTAATCTGCTGCCCCCCCCCCCCACCATCGCCCCCTCCAGCCACCAGTGAGAGAAATAGCTGAAGCCTCTCCTTCCACCATTATATGATAACATCAGCTTTTAATCAGCGAGAGGCACTCCTATTTAAATTTACAGGATGACTCTTTATTTCATTTATCTTTTCTTTTGGAGGAAAGTGAAATAAGAGCACCACCCTTATTAATTATAAGATTGATGGGGTGAAAAAAGCCAAATGAATTTGGCTTGCAAATTATTAGTAGAGGTATGAATATTTATGACTGTGCCAGGAACTGCAGTCGTGAACCCTGGGTATCAAGCTTGGAAGACAGTCAAACCAATGCACTCAGTGAGGGTTCAGTCTCCCCAAATCTGACATGACATAAATGGAAACTTCTAAATTAGACCCAGGGCGGGCTCCCATCAAATCCATTCCTTCTTTTTTTTAGCTGATCTTGCTAAATATGAACTTACTTCTAGTGGCCTCTGTTATAAATTTTAAAAATATCTTTTAAGGTGAAAGCAGATACCTATACGTTTTGTGAAGAAAATCTATGTTTGTGCTTTTCTCACTTGATATTCACTTATGTTTTAAATCGAATTTATCTGTAAAATATTTGTGACATACATTTAAAAATTTTAGAGCTATCTTTATTCAGTGAAAAAATATTGGAAACCTAAAATATCCTGGATATAAAGAGGATTTGAATAAATACAATCTAAGTTAGATACAGACAGAAATGAGAGGAGAAAAGGAAACAACAGTGGAAGAGAGATTTAAAAAGTTTTCTTTGCTTGTTTTCTCTTTTTCTGCACCAGACTTTCTCATGTTTTAGTCCCAAAATGAGAAAATTTAAATGCAAGGTGGAGGAAGAAAGGGTCAGGGTAGAAAGGGAAAAGGGTGATGACAAGGACTTAATAATTCAGTAAAAGACAAACTATATCCTCTTCTTTTCCTCCTCTTGATTCTATCAATACATTGGAGGGTTTTATAGTGCTTTGGAAAAGGAGCTAAGGACTTGGGAGTTAATGAGCTCAACTCTCATTTCACCACTGGCTTCTTTTCTGTAAAAGAATTGTTGAGTGGAGGCTGACCCAATCCTGTGAAAATACTTCACTCTGACATCAGAGCAAGCTTAGTACATTTTGAAAAGGAAGACAAGTTGTTTTCAAAACAGAAATGTTAAGCATTCTAAAAAGCATAAGCAATTTAAAAAACGCTCTTCAAATTTTCTGAAAAATTCCCAACTACATGCATACATACACACACACACACACACACACACACACACACACATATATACACATTTTTTTTCACAACTGTAAGTGGATATTTGTGCTAAACTGATGCTCTATGTATATCTGTCTCAATTTGTCTGCTCTCTGTAAGGATATAATTTTTTTAAAGAAGCGATACCACTGACAATTTACTTAAATTCACAAACCTTGAAATTGATGCATCTCCTATCAATCACACTCGGTAGATACAGTAAAACACATTCAGCATTTGTATATCAATAGTGGCACACACACAAATCTGTTTTGTTCAATTTAAATGCTCTTCAACATGTCATTTCTTATTTTTCTGGAACATGTTATGGGTTAGTCATCCTGTTTCAGCTGATTGTTAAATCCTTAACCTAATGAAAATTCAAAATATAATATTTATTTGTCATGGATTTCAAAGCTGAAAGGTAGGCTTTTGGGACAATTTGATCAGCGTCTCTTATCTTTCCAACAAAGAACTGGAGGTCTAAAGATGGCAACTGACCAGTCCAACTCATATAACTAGCTAGCTGGACAAGCTAGTTATATGGACAAGATCCTAAATCTCTTGAGGTCAATTTTTGTTTTTGTTTTTCTTTTTGTTTTTGTGGTACGCGGGCCTTTCACTGTTGTGGCCTCTCCCGTTGCCGAGCACAGGCTCCGGACGCGCAGGCTCAGCGGCCATGGCTCACGGGCCCAGCCGCTCCGCGGCACGTGGGATCTTCCCAGACCGGGGCACGAACCCATGTCCCCTGCATCGGCAGGCGGGCTCTCAACCACTGCGCCACCAGGGAAGCCCTCTTGAGGCCAATTTTTGTATGATAGGGTGCTTCCCATCTTCTGCCCTTTATATTAGAGCAGTATTTATACTACTACACACAGACTTTTCTACTAATATTTTTCTTCCCAGCACACTGACAATGGAATTCTTGTTAAATAATAATAAGCTATTGACTGCTCTGTTGGCCTATATGAAGATTTGTGGTTAATCTGTGATGTCTATATTGATTAGGCAAGAATGAGGTCTCTCCTCTACCTGAAGGATAAATAGATCTCAGTACTGGCACAAAAACAAATTTTGTATTAATAGAAATCCTAACCTTACTGGCTACACGTCAGCTCAATCAAACTAGAAACAGATATAAATAGGAGTAACTGAGAGCAGTGCCTCAAAATCTCCAAAAATGTTCACTAGGGATGTTTAAACTAGTATGAGAGTTCCTAGACTGCAGCACTGGCAGCCTGCTTCTGGGTAACCTTCCCGCCTGGCTCTTCTCTTCACCCCAAATTGAATCCTACACATGCTCCATCTTTTCTTCACTAAGGGGAATCCTATTCATGCCTGAGATGATCTTATATTTATGATGGCCTCTTCTGTCAAATTGTTATTTCTGTAGCTTACTGTCAAAAATGTCACTCAAAGTTTCTTCTCCACCTCTCTTTACTCTCTGTCATAGTAACTTGGAAGGTCTAATCCAAGTGGAATTTACTTCACCTATAAAATACAGCAAGGAGAACTTTTTTTCACTTCTTGTCCGTCTCTCCCTTCCCCCCGTCCCCAGCTTTACACCTTCACTCGGTGTAAGGGCTGTAGTTCATTGTTTCTCCTTGTGGTAAAATTGTTCATCCAAGCAGTTTCTTTTAAGGTTCAAAAACCTAGCTCTTGTGAGTAAAGTTTATATGTAAATATGTTCGGCATATTTTCTGAGTCCATGCTACTTAGTTTAATACTTCAGCATGAAAGAAAACAACACTGAAACAAAAATGTTCTCCAATTAAAGAAAGTTCTCGAGCATAAATAGCAGATATTTGAAAATATAAAAAATAAAATATGGAACTTGTTAGCATTTACAACTCCTTTCTTTATCAGCGTGGCCTCCTTTTTGCTACGTTTCCATTTCATTATTCTTGCATGAATATGATAAATGGTCATTAAATCTAACCATTTTTATTTAATGTTCATAAAAACTGGTAGGTTTTCAAACAGATGTGGCCTGATATGGTTCAGTGAATTTAGTGGACTTCTCATATAAATGGAATAATAACCATACGGAAGATGAATTTTATACCCTTGTTTACCTCTTCCAGAACTTACCCTTATTATAATTACAAATAGTGTTTGTTATGTATTATGCAATATATATACCATTGTCCAGACACTGAACAAACCTTAACTTGATCACTGCCATCTACAGTTTATAATCCGAGATAGCCCTGACAGCAAAAAATGGAAAGAAACAGGGACGAATAGAAGACATGGCACAGTTGTATATTCTTCATTCTATAAAAAAGAAAACGTCATGAAGCCTGGCTCAAAATGGACAAATTTTATCTTCTTTCCACTTAAATATTTTTCTTTCAGACTCAAAGAAGTGTTTGGGAAAGAAGAAATAGTTCATTTCATTTATTTTCTATCAATTAGGGATTACTTTGAGGAATAACCCTTCCCCTTTTAACTTTTAAAAAGAGGTCAGCAAAGAGAAGAAGCTGGCAGTCAGAGTTGCCTAAGTGCAGAGGATAGGCAGGTTTAATTAATAAAGGCAGGAGAGCCCTGTGGTTTAAAAAAACCTTTACGGTAAGACTGCCTGGATCTAAATGCTGGCTCAGCCACTAGTTAACTATGTGACCTTAGGCGATAACTAACACTTTGAAACTTCTCATAGGGCTATGACAAGATGACCAAATGAGTTGATGCATGAAGGAATTTATCCTAATACTTGATTCATGGTGAGGATTCAATAAATATCATTGGCCTCTATTATTATTATTATTATTATAGTCAATCCTCTACCCTCCGAGCTTGGATAGGACCGTATATGAACAATCGATGAAATTTAGATACCTTTTACTTTTATTAATCATGTATCTAAACTCAATATTAGTATAGATTCCCAATTCATTCTGTATCTCTTAGGTAACTTCAGTTTTATGTTTGTACTTATCTTTTAGCATTCCATCTTTAAAAAAGACCTACATTGCATACATTCTGCATGCAAGTTATTGAGTAAATAGCTTCTTGGGTTGTTTGATAATCAGATAATGGGAAGACCAGTAGCCTGGGAGCCAGAAAAACTAGATTCCTTTTTTTTTTTTTTTTTTGCAACATGAGTTGAAATTTATTTTTAGTCTCTCTCTTTTTATAATTGAAGTATAGTTAATTTACAATGTTGTGTTAGTTTCAGGTGTACAGCAAGGTGATTCATACATATATATTTTTTCCTGTTCTTTTTCATTAGAGGTTATTATGAGATATTGAATATAGTAACCTATGCTATACAGTAAATCCTTGTTATATTATCTATTTTATATATAGTGGATAATGGTGTGTATCTGTTAATCCAATACTCCTAATTTATCCCTTCCCACCCTCTTTCCTCTTTGGTAACCATAAGTTTGTTTTCTATGCCTGTGAGTCTGTTTCTGGTTTGTAAATAAGTTCATTTGTATTATTATTTTAGATTCCACACATAGGTGATATCATATAATATTTGTCTTTCTTTGTCTGGCTTACTGCACCTAATCTCTAGGTCCAACCATGTTGCTGCAAATGGCAATATTGCATTCATTTTTTATGGCCGAGTAATATTCCATTGTATATATATACCACATCTTCTTTATCCATTCATCTGTCGATGGACACTTAGGTTGTTTCCATGTCTTGCCTATTGCAAATAGTGCCTCTATGAACATTGGGGGTGCATGTATCTTTTCAAATTATAGTTTTCACCTTTTCAATCCAGGAGTGGGATTGCTGGATCATATGGTAACTCTATTTTTAATTTTTTAAGGACCTTCCATACTGTTCTCCATAGTGGCTGCACCAATTTACATTCCCACCAACAGTGTAGGAGGGTTCCCTTTCAGAGAAACTAGATTCTAAATATGTTTCTGCCACTGATTAATATGTGATTGGGCCTCAGTTTCTCCACCTGTAAAATAGGTTGGAGTAGAAATTATCCAAAGTTCATTCTGGCTCTAACACTCAGAGACTGCCTGACTCACACAGCAGAACTTTTTTCTTTCTTCCAAGTGTATATTGTGGTAGGCCCTAGGACTCAAAGTAAAAAAGTAGAGTTCTATCCTTAAGAAATTTACAAGGGAGTAGAGGGAGAAACATCATATTACCGTGCGATGAGTAGAGGTATGTAAAGGGAATGATAAGACCAGATAGAAGCAACATCTCACCAATGGGAAGCAAACACACAGCCAATGGGAAGATAAGAGAAAGCTGTAGAGGAGTTACGGCACCTGAATTGAACCTTAAAGAAGAAATATGAGCTACGGAAGAGGTGAGGAGAAGGACATGCCCGGAGGAAATAGTATGTGAAGAAACAAAAGAGAGAGGAAGAACACGTCATCTGGAGAACAGGCGGCTGTAGGGCAGAGGATGTGGGCAAAGAGGTAGAGAGGAGGCTTCTCCTCACTCTTCCATGTCTCTGTGATCAATCTCACATCTTCCTCCTTTGACTTGAGTCACCCTCCATTTGCTGTAGACACCCCAATTTATATCTTCAGCCTAGACTTGCTCTTGAACTTTAGACCTAGATATCCAACTCTCCATGGACATCTCCACATGTCTGGCACCTCAAATTTATGATTTTCAACCCTGAGGAAGTACCTTCTCTTGTGTTCACTGTCTTGGTAAATGGTATTACCATCCACTTAGTTGCTTGTGCTAGAAATTTAGGTTTTATCCTTGTTACTTCTCTTTTTTTTTAACCACTGTTCTCCCTCAATCCAATCAATTCCCAGGGACTAATAAGTATACCCCCTAAACGCATCTTTAACCCATTTGTTTCCCTCTATCTCCACTACCATCACCAAGTTGCCATTATTTGGACGTGATGGTTGGGGCTCTGGAGTAAAATATGGTCCCATCATATTCCTATTTAAAACCTTCAATGGAAATGCACCATTCTTAGGATAAGCTCTGAAGACTGACTGATTCTACTGCTGTCCCCCCATCCCCAGCCCTATCTGGAATCTCCTCATTCTCTTTGGTCCAGTCACACTGTCCTTCTCTACGTTGCTCTAACAGCCTAGCCTCCTGCCCACCCTTAGGGTTTTTGCACTTTCTGTATCCTCCATCTGGAAAGCTCTTCTCTCCTCTACCATCCCCCATCTCTAGGCTAACTGCTATTCATTCTTCAGCTCTCACTTTAAATGCCATTTCCATGGGGAAGTTTTTCTTGACCATTTCCCCTGTAGATTAGGCTAGATTCTCTATTCTTATAATACCACTTAAAATTTCTTTGTAGCATGATCACATTTACACTTAATTAATAATTAATCACGTAATTATTTGCTTAATATCTGTTTCTCCTGGTGAAATGTGCCATTCCATAAGGACAAGGTCAGGCATGTTTGGTTCACTACAGTGTCCTCAATGTCTAATAAATTTTTTTTGAAGGGAAAACAAGATGAAAGGGAGGGAGCAGCTAAATAAGATAAGGTCTGGAAAATGTCCACTGGGTTCAGCAATTAAGAGGTCATGGGTGACCTTGGAGCAGGCAGTTTTGGTGGGGTGGTATGGGTAGATTGGCAAATTAAAGTCGGTTCGAGGAGTGAAAAGGAGGTGAGAAAGTGGAGGCAGTGTAATCGTAAACTAATTTCAAGAATCTTATTCATGGGAAAAATAAAAACAATATGACAATTGATAAAGGGAAGATGTAGGATCAAGGGATGTTTATTAATACTTTTCAAGATAAGAGAGGACTGAGCTTATTTTTATGGCTAAAAAGAAAGCAGTAAAAGAGAAAATGTACAGACTAATTGAGAGATTAAGAATATAGGAAAAAGATATAATTTCTCTTTATGATGGAAGAAGGTTGTAGTACAAGCTGGGATCCAGAGCGTAAGATATGTTTTGTAAAGGTTAAAAGTTACCTCTTTTAACTTTTAGAAGGAAGGAAGTAAAGGCTGCTGTACATACGGATTGAATAGAGGTGTGGGACCCAGAAGATGATGTGGTTTCTGCTTGAGAGCCTGGACTTCCCTCCACGTGAAGGAGGCACTCAGAGAAAGGGGGCGCTGGGGAGAGAACGCAAGGAGAGCGGTACGAGCTTAGAATCGCTGTTTGAGGGGAGTGGGACAGGAAGCTGACCAGGACCAAGTCGAAAGATTGCTGAACCTTGCCAAGGGAGACGTGTGGTGCCAGCCATCCATATCATTGTGTAATTTTCTCCAGAAGTGCTCAGCGACGTCACTGAAGGAGTGAGATGTGTGGGTTCTTCCAAGTCTGAGAGTTTGCAGGGAAAGAACAATTAGGAAGTTGGGAATAGAGGTTGGGAGGTATTTGAATGATTGAGCGACTGGGTCTAAGTTGGATAAAGAAGGAAATGAAGACACAAGGTGGTGACAGACTGAGAGTAAAATCAGTGGTACAGGGGTTGCATAAAAAGAAACGAAATTGAGTTATTTGTAGTGAGGTGGATGGACCTACAGTCTGTCATACAGAGTGAAGTAAGTCAGAAAAAGAAAAACAAATACCGTATGCTAACATATATATGTGAATCTAAAAAAAAAAGGTTCTGAAGAAACTAGGGGCAGGACAGGAGTAAAGACACAGACGTAGAGAATGGACTTGAGGACACGGGGAAGGGGAAGCTGGGACGAAGTGAGAGAGTGGCATGGACATATATACACTACCAAATGTAAGATAGGTAGCTAGTGGGAAGCAGCCGCATCGCACAGGGAGGTCAGCTCAGTGCTTTGTGACCACACAGAGGGGTGGGATAGGGAGGGTGGGAGGGAGACACAAGAGGGAGGAGATATGGGGATATATGTATACATATAGCTGATTCACTGTGTTATAAAGCAGAAACTAACACACCATTGTAAAGCAATAAAGATGTTAAAAAAAAAAAACAATACTTCAAAAAAAAAAAAAAGGAATAGAGAGGTTCTGAGAGCTAGGGGAATGTAGGAGAGAGGAGTGAGAGATTGTTGTGATGGTGTAGAAGTGGAAGTTACCTGGGGTATAAGTAGATCCAGATTGGCCACAGGGCTTGATATCATCAGAGGCACCTTCACATTTGCCCTATAAGCTGACAGCACCCTCACTTTCTTCTATTCTCACTTCTTGCTAGAAATCCTTTTGTCGCTCCCTGGGCCAGATCACTAAAAATATGGCAAAGGAGAAAGTGGTGATAGGATTTATTCATTCACCTTTTGTCAGTTTAAGTCCATTCACTTCAACAAGTATTTAGTGTGTAAATGCCAGGTGCCAAGGCATTGCTGTGTGGTGAAGAGGTTCAGTGCTTCCCTTTGAGGTATATCATTCTGTTAACTTTGTAGAGAGTGGATTTGGGATGTGTGGGTGGGGACTTGGGAGAGAGACAAGACAAGACTTCTAAGCAGCAACACTAGTGGCTTCACTATTTAATAGCTCTATGTCCCTGGGGTATTTATTTAACCTCTCTGGGTCTTAGTTTCTTCATCTGTATAATGGGAACATTAATAGTACCTAGCTTGTAGGTTTGTTGGGAAACTATTTATTTATAATGATGCCTTACAGATGCCATGGCTGGAGCAGGAAAGGTACCAAATGAAACTGGAACATCTTGCATAAAAGTGAGGAAGTGCTCACAAAAAATGATGGGGGCCTGTCAAAAGAGATATAAGAGCCAGGCTGAAGGGGCTTCCACTGGTCAAATCTGGGATAATTTGGGCATCAAAAATAAATAAGGAAGTAATGGATTCTACTCTACTGAATAAAATAAGAATCCGTGAGTCTATAATGATAAATAGATAAATAAGTAAGGAGAGAAAGCTCTTTTTTATGGTAATATGTCAATGAATAAATGTGGAAGGGATGAGGAAAATTTTAAAGACACCATTTTGCAACCATCATAGAAAAAATTAATTTAGGTAAAAGTCATCAATGAATGCTAAATTGAGTGGAGGAAAGTTAATGAAGAACAGGGTGTTCATATTATATAGATGTATCTCACTATAAATATTTATTACAATAGGGAAAATATTAGCAATCCAGTGGAGAAAGAGACAACACTTTCACCAAGTGAACAAAACTAACATCACCCCAAAAAACATGATTTGCCACCAACGTGATACCATGGAAAAAGACACAACCTCACTTCTTGGTATTCCAGCCACAAATGCACAACCTAAACGTAGTCATTTGACACAGCACACAAACCCGTACTGAAGGACATTGTATAAAATAACTGGCCTGCATTATTCAAAAGAAAGACCAAGTAACCATTCCATATTAAAGGAGACTGAAGAGACATGACGACTGTGATTCATTGTCCTGGACTGGATTCTGCACTAGAAAAAAAATACTACAAAAGACATTATTGGGGCAATAAGTGAAATCGGAATATGGTCTTTAGGTTAGATAAAAAGACTCTATCAATGTTAGATTTTCTCAGTTTTATAACTGTAGTATAGTTATGTAAGAAAATACACGCTGAAATGTAAATGGGTAAAATAGCATGATATATACAACCAACATATAATTGTTTAGGGAAAAAAATATGGAGAGGAAGAAAATGCTAAAGCAAATGTTGTGAAATTATAACAACTGGTGAATCTGGGGTTAGGGTGTAGAGGAGATTTGTACTTTTCTTGTAAATTTTCTATAAGCTTGAAATTATTTAAAAATAAAGTTTAAAAGATAAGTGTTAAAAAAATCCCACCCTACTCTCAATAAAAGTTAATTATCTCCTCTTCCTCCCCGCCCCCCCACCCCCCACCCCCACCCCCGCCAACCCCAAACACCAGTTGGGACATTCTTGCAGTATTTCAAGTAAGAGGTGATGGAGGACCTCATCTCAGGCATCAGGCATTGGAAATAGGGATGGAGTAGACAGGAACTATTCAAGCTAATTGCACCAGAAATTCTGGCAATGATGTGGGGAATGCTCCATGCCATGGAATGCCACATGCCACTAAATATATGACACATCACCTCAATTCATACAGCCCATGGCCAATTCTCACCATGCAGAATGAACTTTCTGTGGCATACTCTTCATGTGTGCCACGCATTCCATCCAAGTACAGTTGGCTTCTGTACCTTATGGTACCTCTTTAGGGCAGTAATGGAGATAAAAGGCTAGCTCATTTTCACATCGACAGAGATCATCTTTTCCTTCTCTCAGGGAGAAAATGAGAGAAAGGAAGAGGAAGAGAAAGGAGGAGCAATGAGAATTGTTGTGGGAACAACCTAGAATGGGCGTTCCAGAAGACATCTCCTTTCTCTATTTCTGCAATCTTTTCCTGGCTGCCAGAACTTAGCCCCCAGTGGTTTGTGCCTAAGCCTGACTCTCTTTCCAGACTAGAAGAAGGTGAGGTAGCTCACCTCCTCTTTCAGATTTACCTTTAAAAGTCTAGTGGTTCAAGATCAACATAGTGACTCATCTGGGGCTGTAAAGCTACAGCCAGCTCCGGCAGCATGCATGTGTGAGACTGGATGGAGAGCTGTCAAATGGATTATGCCATCTCAACAAAGCACTGATTCGTTGATTAAAGTTTGTTTCAGCAAATATAGTGAGCTTTATTGGAGACAGTATTACTTAAAACCTCCAGTATTTCCTGTCTGCTGACAGAATCAAGCCCAAGATGGCTTTCTATGATCTTGAATTATTCCACCTTGCCAAACCCTCCATACACTAATACTTGAATCCCACTGGGCAACTCATCAGGCCACCAATTTCCTATTTCCCTCTCCTGTGGCTTTGTTCATTCTATTACCTAAGTTAGGAATGTCTTGGGCCACCATGGGACCAAGTTCAAGAGTCAACTTACATGCCAGCTTCTGGAAGTCCTCTGTGAGACTGCCAAGCAGAATGAAAATAATTTATTTCTTCCTTTGGTCTATATGAAGTATTTCCCCCATATATATACGAATATACAGTCGTCCCTCGGTATCCATGGGGGATTGGTTCCAGGACCCCCATGGATACCAAAATCCGAGAATGCTCAAGTCCCTTATATAAAATGGTGTAGTATTTGCATATAACCTGAGCACATCCTCCCTTATATTGATACTTTAAATCATTTCTAGATTATTTATAATACCTAATACAACGTAAATGCTATGTAAATAGTCGCCATGCACAGCAAATTCAAGTTTTGCTGTTTGGAACTTTCTGGAATTTTCTTTCCCCAAAATATTTTCCACCTGTAGTTGGTTGAATTTTCAGATGTGGAAACTGCAGATAAAGAGGGCTGACTGTATTGTCATACAATTTAACATAAATATGACATTTATTAAATTCTCTTTCAGTCTTTTCTTCTATGCTTATGTCTTAAAAAGACTTTAAGAAATAGAAATGGAAATATAGCAGGAGTGAGAAACTTATTGGATGTTTGTTAGAGTGAGTGGGATGAAGGAAAACACGAGATGAAAGATACTACAATTATCTGTGAGACTTGGTGTAAATCATGTAAGCAAAATAAAGGATCTAATATTGATATATGCAAAGCATTTTACTTTTAGAAACTTTGGCTCCTTTGTAGAGCATTAATTTTTATGTCATATTAGGTAGAGAAAATGCGCTTTTGTATATAAAAACTTTATCATTAAGTTATTTACCTTTTCTTTCAGAAACTGTTGTCTTTCCAACTCCATCTTTAGGCACAGACAAATGGTCAGCTGAGTGGCATCATTAATAGAAGCAGCTATTTTAGAAGCTCTACTTCTGGAAGTGGAGTAAAAAGGAGGCGTAACCCGGAGTTTAAGATACCCACTGATAATGAGGGTATTTGAGTGATGGTAATTGGCAAGGAGAAAGACTTAAAGATCTATCTGGAGACCAACCCTCACACTCCAGGCATGCTGCCAGATAAAGACTAAAAACAGCATGTAAGATGGCAAGAAAAATATGCTCTTGGTTTCTTCATTGCCATAAAAGCCACTGGGAAGAGCTTAAAGAGATATGCCATTCCTGAATAGTAACATGAGACTTCTTGTTCTATGACTTGTGTGAAAACTTCTGCCCTTCCAGACTGGAGACAAGGAATATCATTTTCAACAAAGTGCAACCCTTTGGTCTATCTACTCATCATCAAAAAAAGGGTACAGTAAGCAAAGCTGCAGAATGAACATCCATTTACATTCAGTGCTGCTCTTGGAACAGATCAGTAACTCAACAATATTGCTTCTTTCTTTTAGACTAAGGTAATGGAACCTCTTTAACCTTGAGGATGACAATTTGATTTTTGCACACCACACAAGATTTGGTAGTACACGACAAGCTGACAGAATGTAGCCACAGCTTCTTGCTCTGGGAAATGTGGATCAATTTAATTATTAAAACCAGTTTGATGTTGGGGCCCTTGTCAGCAGAATCTTTAAATGACCTGAGCCAATCCACACTCCATTATTTCACGGACACTTAACATGTTCTTTGTAGCTATCAAGCTGTATCTCCCCAAATCCAAGACAATGAGTAAATTACATCAGTTCAGTCAGTGAATAAATCAGTGAAAATGGTTGCATGACTGAACTGACAAGTCATTTGACACATTGTAAACTGAAACACTGAAGGAAATTGGAAGAACTGAGATCGTGTTGTCCCCTGAGTCACTTAAAATCTCTGAGTGTGTTTCGTTTTCTGTAAAATGGGTGTGTTAATACTTTGCCCAGATGGATTGTGGTGAAGGTTAAAAATAATGCATGTAAAGTATCTGACATGTAGCAGACCCTTGATAAATGGTTGCTGTAATTATTATTATTATGAAAAGTTTGAGTTACTTTGAAGAAATTAAGCAATTAGTTACTGGTTGATGTAGATTTAAAAAAATAACTTCTATCTAGTACTGTTTTATTAATCAATTACGTATAATGGCAAAAGGCAGTTTAAAGTTGGATTAACCCAAGTTGTCAAGCAGCTTAAATAGCAAGCCAGCCATTTATTTTAGTTTATTATTTATCTGCCTTCACTGTTAATAACCAAGCCCCTTAGTTTCAGCTGTTTTATGGAATATTCTTTTAGTAAATAGCTGATCTAACTGGTATCTTGTTAATAGGAAAAACTGAGTAAGAGAATAATAGTGGTTGCTTGAAGAAGGAGGAAGCTATTGCTTCTAGTTCAACATTTTACGAAATGGACTGCAAATAGAATAAAAGCAGTATTCTCATACGGTGGAATCCCTGATACATTAAGAATACCAGCAGTATACAGGCTGTAAGCAAAAAGCAATAAATATGTCAAAAGAAACTTTAGAAATGATTTTTTTGCAAGCCAAGAAAATTGTCAATTAACTTGGAGATTATATGTGTACTAATGTACTTGTATTCCTCACCTTCTGATCTTGGTTAGTTTTTCAGTGCTATTGGCATCTCTAAGGTTGCAATTTGGGGGAGATTCTGGGTTGCAGTCGTGCTGTCAAAGGGTCATTCGTCCTGGTAATAGGGTAGTTAGTGGTCCCTGGGAGAGAAGAGAAAACAATCAGGTCTTGAAAGCTGAAACACTGAAGTCAAGGGTGAGTTCTTGGCGGAAGCCTAGCTCCTCTTTCTCAGTGTTTGTTATTGTTGCGATGAAGAAGAAAATGGTGGGGTGCACACCTACAGCCATGAAGTGGGAACCAAAATAACAAAGGAACACAACCACTGAAGCGGCAGACTGTACTATATCTGGGGACTATTTTTGAGAGCATGTTGGTTTTTTGTTTTCTTTTAAAAGTACCTTTAGATAGCTCTCAATCTCTGGAAAAAATACTCAGCAACTCAGGAATTTCAGTCTCTCATCCTTCTGTCAATTTCCTCTCTAAGATGGTGTCTCAGTTTTAGGGAAGAGACAATCCTGAACTTGGGTAGGAGAGAAGAAGAACCCTTTGATTCCATTGATTTTTGGAGTAATGTTACTTGTCCCTCTAGACTGCTACTCACCATGAGCTTTTGTGGCTAAAGTCTGCAGCTGGTATAACACATAGTCTGGGGTATCTCTAATTTGTTTGGGCCCAGAGGTGCTTTCTGGCTGACTTGGTCGTCTGTCAACTCTTGCTGACCCACCTCAGGCACAGCCATGCACTATATCTAGGGCCAGATGGCCAGCCTTTGTTGTACAGTCACACCATCTTTTCCAGGATGTACCCTGGGAAGGCTCACTGTATTCATACCACTCTGGAACTGAGGCAGGCTCAGGACTGCAAACAAAACCATCTGGCTGCCTAACCACACCATTCTGCCCTCATAGTTATTATCCCATGTTGGCATAGAACCATTCTCCTCTTGGTGTTTTCCTCAATTTATCTGTAGTATATACCCGAAGACACCTTTCTCCAAAGGAGAAACAAGATCTAATTGGTATCTTGTTGGGGAGTGGAGCGCAGAGAAAGTGAACACTGAGGTATCTTCCTTTTCTGACTCCCCCTCCCTCTCCATCTTCCTCATTTATTCATAATGCGCTGGGTCTTAGGGTTGCCCCCTTTCACTCTGTGTTATCTCCCTTCTACCAGAAATCCTAACAGGCAGAAGGAATGCCCTCTGGGAAAAACTCAGAGAACTTGAGCAGATCCTGTAGGCTTGGTCCTAAAATCTTAAGGAAGAAGAAAGAATAACTTAGACATTCTTTCAAGACAATGGCTTGTTTATAAACCATTGTAAGACAGTTATATTTATATTTTGATATTATATTTTAATGATACAAAATTACATTTGAAATGTCAGAATCTGAACATTTTGGGTCCTTTTGTAATAATCTTAATTCTCTTGTACAACCATGTGACTTCCTCCCTTCCTCCACACCACAAGTGTCCTTGGGCCAACCAGGGAGGAGATTATGAACTTAGAAAGACAAAAGAAAAAAGCAGACTATTTCAGAATATTACCTTCCATGTACTTATCCAATGAATTGATCTATTAAGCAACATTTACATTTCTTCTAGATTTTCATACTAATGGAATCATACAGTATGCATTCTTTCATTTCTGGCTTCTTTGCTTAGCAATATGTTTTTGAGATTTATCCATGTTATTGGTTGTATGGGTAGCTTGTTTCTATTTTTTTTTTTTTTTTTTTTTTTCGGTATGCGGCCTCTCACTGCTGTGGCCTCTCCCGTTGTGGAGCACAGGCTCCGGACACGCAGGCTCAGCGGCCATGGTTCACGGGCCCAGCCACTCCGCGGCATGCGGGATCCTCCAGGACCGGGGCGCGAACCCGTGTCCCCTGCATCGGCAGGCGGACTCTCAACCACTGCGCCACCAGGGAAGCCCTAGCTTGTTTCTTTTTATTGCTGAGTAGTATTCATTGAATAGATATACCACAATTTGTTTCTCCATTTAGCTTTGATGGAAATTTGAGTGTTTCCAGTTTGGAGCTAGTAAGAATAAAGTTGCAATGAACATTTGTGTACAAGACTTTTTGTGGACATCTGGCCCTAATTTTAAGTCCAGAGCTGGAGCATGTAAACAATCATGTGAAACAGACCTCAGTTCAACATCATAATATGCCTTGGTGTAATTTTGCATGTGTTTACACCTTTCATCAAAATTGGGACATTTTCAGCCAAGTATTTCTTCTGCTTCTCCACTTTCTCCTTTTCAAGATCTTCAATTACCCATATGTTAGACCTTTAAATTGTACGATAGGTTATTGAAGCTCTGTTTAATTTTCACCATATTTTCCTCTGTGCTTTAGTTTGAATAATGTCTACTCTTTCTTTCAAGTTTACTGACGCTTTCTTCTAGAGTGTGTAATCCACTATTAAGTTCATGAAGTGAAATTTTCATTTATTTCATTTCTCAGCTCTAGAAGTTTCCTGCTAATTAAAAATATTTTATCCTCTAATTATGTTCATGTTTTCTTTTAAATCCTTGAACATATGTAGAATAGCTGTTTTTAAGTCATTTGCTAATTTCTTCTTCTCTGTCACATCTGGATTGTTTTTAAAGAATTCATGATCTCTGTGTTTTGTGACATATTTTTTCTACTTCTTTGCATGTCTAATTTTTCTTTGATTATTGGATGCTAGATATTGCAAATGTTATACTGTTGAACATCTGGACTTTGTTGTTTTTCTTTAAAGAATGATGAGTTTATTTTGGAAAGTAGTTATTTGTAGACCAGCTTGACCCTCTTGAGTCTTGCTTTTAAGCTTTGTTAGGGTAGCTCAAGAGTATCCCTTACTTTAGGGCTAATTTAACCCTACTGCTAAGAAATAATCCTTTTGGAGTCTCTAATGAATGTCCTGGATGTTCAGAAAGGCCTCTCCATTCTGACTGTTCAGAACTCAATTGTCTCCTAATCCTTTGAGAGTTCTGGGACTTGTTCCATTTATAGCTTTCTGGTATTCTTAATTTGTTATTTACCTAGCCTTGAGTTCAAATCTTATAAATAAGAACAGATTGGTATTTACCCAAAGATGGAAGAGGATTTCTATGCAGATTTCTAGGACTCTATTCTGTTAGTTTAGTGAAACACATTAATAGATTTTCAAATGTTAAATCATGCTTGCATTTTTGGGATAAACTAAAGTAGTTTATATTGTTCCTTTCTCCCCAGCATTTAGTATTTACAATTTTATTTAGATTTTTCCATCTATGTTAATCAGTACGACAGACATAAATTTCCCTTATCATACTCTCCTTATGTACTATTGGTACTAAAGTGATATTAGACTTATAAGATAAGTTGGGATACTTTTTCCCTTTTTCTATTTTGGGTAGGAATGTGATTATGTCTTTATTTGGTAGAACTTTTTTATTTGGTAGAATGTGATTATGTCTTTATTTGGTAGAACTTTTCTCTGCCTCACATGTTTGTAAATCTACTGGACCTGCTCTTCCCCACGTGTCTTTCACACATGTTCTCATGGCTCTGGCAATTTTGCAGGAGGTTTTTATAATATTACATTTCTCCAATTAGCAGTGTGGCGTGTACCCTATTTATTCAATTCTTTTTTTTAAAAAACATCTTTATTGGAGTATAATTGCTTTACAATGGTGTGTTAGTTTCTGCTTTATAACAAAGTGAATCAGTTATACATATACATATGTTCCCATAATCTCTTCCCTCTTGCGTCTGTCTCCCTCCCACCCTCCCCATCCCACCCCTCCAGGCGGCCACAAAGCACCAAGCTGATCTCCCTGTGCTATGCGGCTGCTTCCCACTAGCTATCTACCTTACGTTTGGTAGTGTATATATGTCCATGCCTCTCTCTCGCTTTGTCACAGCTCACCCTTCCCCTTCCCCATATCCGCAAGTGCGTCTTCTAGTAGGTTTGTGTCTTTATTCCTGTCTTACCCCTAGGTTCTTCATGACATTTTTTTTTTCTTCAATTCCATATATATGTGTTAGCATGCGGTATTTGTCTTTCTCTTTCTGACTTACTTCACTCTGTATGACAGACTCTAGGTCTATCCACCTCATTACAAATAGCTCAATTTTGTTTCTTTTTATGGTGAGTAATATTCCATTGTATATATGTGCCCCATCTTCTTTATCCATTCATCCAATGATGGGCAATTAGGTTGTTTCCATCGCTGGGCTATTGTAAATAGAGCTGCAATGAACATTTTGGTACATGACTCTTTTTGAATTATGGTTTTCTCAGGGTACAGGCCCAGTAGTGGGATTGCTGGGTCATATGGTAGTTCTATTTGTAGTTTTTTAAGGAACCTCCATACTGTTCTCCATAGTGGCTGTATCAATTCACATTCCCACCAGCAGTGCAAGAGTGTTCCCTTTTCTCCACACCCTCTCCAGCATTTATTGTTTGTAGATTTTTTGATGATGGCCATTCTGACTGGTGTGAGATGATATCTCATTGTAGTTTTGATTTGCATTTCTCTAATGATTAATGATGTTGAGCATTCTTTCATGTGTTTGTTGGCAGTCTGTATATCTTCTTTGGAGAAATGTCTACTTAGGTCTTCTGCCCATTTTTGGATTGGGTTGTCTGTTTTTTTTTGTTATTGAGCTGCATGAGCTGCTTGTGAATTTTGGAAATTAATCCTTTGTCAGTTCCTTCATTTGCAAATATTTTCTCCCATTCTGAGGGTTGTCTTTTGGTCTTGCTTATGGTTTCCTTTGCTGTGCAAAAGTTTTGAAGTTTCATTAGGTCCCATTTGTTTATTTTTGTTTTTATTTCCATTTCTCTAGGAGGTGGGTCAAAAAGGATCTTGCTGTGATTTATGTCATAGAGTGTTCTGCCTATGTTTTCCTCTAAGAGTTTGATAGTTTCTGGCCTTACATTTAAGTATTTAATCCATTTTGAGCTTATTTTTGTGTATGGTGTTAGGGAGTGATCTAATCTCATACTTTTACAAGTACCTATCCAGTTTTCCCAGCACCACTTATTGAAGAGGCTGTCCTTTCTCCACTGTACATTCCTGTCTCCTTTATCAAAGATAAGGTGACCATATGTGCGTGGGTTTATCTCTGGGCTTTCTATCCTGTTCCATTGATCTATATTTCTGTTTTTGTGTCAGTACCATACTGTCTTGATTACTGTAGCTTTGTAGTATAGTCTGAAGTCTGGGAGCCTGATTCCTCCAGCTCCGTTTTTCGTTCTCAAGATTGCTTTGGCTATTCGGGGTCTTTTGTGTTTCCATACAAATTGTGAAATTTTTTGTTCTAGTTCTGTGAAAACTGCCAGTGATAGTTTGATAGGGATTGCATTGAATCTGTAGATTCCTTTGGGTAGTAGAGTCATTTTCACAATGTTGACTTTTCCAATCCAAGAACATGGTATATCTCTCCATCTATCTGTATCATCTTTAATTTCTTTCATCTGCGTCTTATAATTTTCTGCATACAGGTCTTTTGTCTCCTTAGGTAGGTTTATACCTAGATATTTTATTCTTTTTGTTGCAATGGTAAATGGGAGTGTTTTCTTGATTTCACTTTCATATTTTTCATCATTAGTGTATAGGAATGCCAGAGATTTCTGTGCATTAATTTTGTATCCTGCAACTTTACCAAATTCATTGATTAGCTCTAGTAGTTTTCTGGTAGCATCTTTAGGATTCTCTATGTATAGTATCATGTCACCTGCAAACAGTGGCAGCTTACTTCTTCTTTTCTGATTTGGATTCCTTTTATTTCCTTTTCTTCTCTGATTGCTGTGGCTAAAACTTCCAAAACTATGTTGAATAAGAGTGGTGACAGTGGGCAACCTTGTCTTGTTCCTGATCTTAGTGGAAATGCTTTCAGTTTTTCACCATTGAGGACAATGTTGGCTGTGGGTTTGTCATATATGGCCTTTATTATGTTGAGGAAAGTTCCCTCTATGCCTACTTTCTGCAGGGTTTTTATCATAAATGGGTGTTGAATTTTGTCAAAAGCTTTCTCTGCATCTATTGAGATGATCATATGGTTTTTCTCCTTCAATTTGTGAATATGGTGTATCACGTTGATTGATTTGCGTATATTGAAGAATCTTTGCATTCCTGGAATAAGCCCCACTTGATCATGGTGTATGATCCTTTTAATGTGCTGTTGGATTCTGCTTGCTAGTATTTTGTTGAGGATTTTTGCATCTATGTTCATCAGTGATATTGGTCTATAGTTTTCTTTCTTTGTGACATCCTTGTCTGGTTTTGGTATCAGGGTGATGGTGGCCTCGTAGAATGAGTTTGGGAGTGTTCCTCCCTCTGCTATATTTTGGAAGAGTTTGAGAAGGATAGGTGTTAGCTCTTCTCTAAATGTTTGATAGAATTCACCTGTGAAGCCATCTGGTCCTGGACTTTGGTTTGTTGGAAGATTTTTAATCACAGTTTCAACTTCAGTGCTTGTGATTGGTCTGTTCATATTTTCTATTTCTTCCTGATTCAGTCTTGGCAGGTTGTGCATTTCTAAGAATTTGTCCATTTCTTCCAGGTTGTCCCTTTTATTGGCATAGAGTTGCTTGTAGTAATCTCTCATGATCTTTTGTATTTCTGCAGTGTCAGTTGTTACTTCTCCTTTTTCACTTCTAATTCTATTGATTTGAGTCTTCTCCCTTTTTTCCTTGATGAGTCTGGCTAATGGTTTATCTATTTTGTTTATCTTCTCAAAGAACCAGCTTTTAGTTTTATTGATCTTTGCTATTGTTTCCTTCATTTCTTTTTCATTTATTTCTGATCTGATTTTTATGATTTCTTTCCTTCTGCTAACTTTGGGGTTCTTTTGTTCTTCTTTCTCTAATTGCTTTAGGTGCAAGGTTAGGCTGTTTATTCGAGATGTCCTGTTTCTTAAGGTGGGCTTGTATTTCTATGAACTTCCCTCTTAGAACTGCTTTTGCTGCAACCCATAGGTTTTGGGTCATCGTGTCTCCATTGTCATTTGTTTCTAGGTATTTTTTGATTTCCTCTTTGATTTCTTCAGTGATCACTTCGTTATTAAGTATTGTATTGTTTAGCCTCCATGTGTTTGTATTTTTTACAGATCTTTTCCTGTAATTGATATCTAGTCTCATAGCGTTGTGGTCGGAAAAGATACTTGATACAGTTTCAATTTTCTTAAATTTACCAAGGCTTGATTTGTGACCCAAGATATGATCTATCCTGGAGAATGTTCCATGAGCATCTGAGAAGAATGCGTATTCTGTTGTTTTTGGATGGAGTGTCCTATAAATATCAATTAAGTCCATCTTGTTTAATGTATCATTTAAAGCTTGTGTTTCCTTATTTATTTTCATTTTGGATGATCTGTCCATGGGTGAAAGTGGGGTGTTAAAGTCCCCTACTATGATTGTGTTACTGTCGATTTCCCCTTTTACGGCTGTTAGAATTTGCCTTATGTATTGAGGTGCTCCTATGTTGGGTGCATAAATATTTACAATTGTTATATCTTCTTCTTGGATCGCTCCCTTGATCATTATGTAGTGTCCTTCTTTGCCTCTTGTAATAGTCTTTATTTTAAAGTCTATTTTGTCTGATATGAGAATTGCTACTCCAGCTTTCTTTTGGTTTCCATTTGCATGGAATATCTTTTTCCATCCCCTTACTTTCAGTCTGTATGTGTCTCTAGGTCTGAAGTGGGTCTCTTGTAGACAGGATATATATGGGTCTTCTTTTTGTATCCATTCAGCCAATATGTGTCTTTTGGTGGGAGCGTTTCATCCATTTACATTTAAGGTAATTATCGATTTGTATGTTCCTATTCCCATTTTCTAAATTGTTTTGGGTTCGTTATTGTAGGTCTTTTCCTTCTCTTGTGTTTCTTGCCTAGAGAAGTTCCTTTAGCAGTTGTTATAAAGCTGGTTTTGTGGTGCTGAACTCTCTCAGCTTTTGCTTGTCTGTAAAGGTTTTAATTTCTCCATCAAATCTGAATGAGATCCTTGCTGGGTAGAGTAATCTTGGTTGCAGGTTTTTCTCCTTCATCACTTTAAATATGTCCTGCCAGTCCCTTCTGGTTTGCAGAGTTTCTGCTGAAAGATCAGCTGTTAACCTTATGGGGATTCCCTTGTGTGTTATTTGTTGTTTTTCCCTTGCTGCTTTTAATATGCTTTCTTTGTATTTAATTTTTTGACAGTTTGATTAATATGTGTCTTGGCGTATTTCTCCTTGGAGTTTTCCTGTATGGGACTTTCTGTGCTTCCTGGACTTGATTAACTATTTCCTTTCCCATATTAGGGAAGTTTTCAACTATAATTTCTTCAAATATTTTCTCAGTCCCTTTCTTTTTCTCTTATTCTTCTGGAACCCCTATAATTCAAATGTTGGTGCACTTAATGTTGTCCCAGAGGTCTCTGAGACTGTCCTCCGTTCTTTTCATTCTTTTTTCTTTATTCTGCTCTGCAGTAGTTATTTCCACTATTTTATCTTCCAGGTCACTTATCCGTTCTTCTGCCCCAGTTATTCTGCTATTGATCCCATCTAGAGTATTTTTAATTTCATTTATTGTGTTGTTCATCATTGTTTGTTTCATCTTTAGTTCTTCTAGGTCCTTGTTAAATGTTTCTTGCATTTTGTCTATTCTATTTTCAAGATTTTGGATCATCTTTACTATCATTATTATGAATTCTTTTTCATGTAGACTGCCTATTTCCTCTTCATTTGTTAGGTCTGGTGGGTTTTTATCTTGCTCCTTCATCTGCGGTGTGTTTTTCTGTCTTCTCATTTTGCTTATCTTACTGTGTTTGGGGTCTCCTTTTTGCAGGCTGCAGGTTCGTAGCTCCCGTTGTTTCTGGTGTCTGTCCCCAGTGGCCAAGGTTGGTTCAGTGGGTTGTGTAGGCTTCCTGGTGGAGGGGACTAGTGCCTGTGTTCTGGTGGATGAGGCTGGATCTTGTCTCTCTGGTGGGCAGGTCCATGTCTGGTGGTGTGTTTTGGGGTGTCTGTGGACTTATTATGATTTTAGGCAGCCTCTCTGCTAATGGGTGGGGTTGTGTTCCTGTTTTGCTAGTTGTTTGGCATAGGGTGTCCATCACCGTAGCTTGCTGGTCGTTGAGTGAAGATGGGTGCTGGCATTGAGATGGAGATCTCTGGGAGATTTTCGCTGTTTGATATTATGTGGAGCTGGGAGGTCTCTTGTTGACCAGTGTCCTGAAGTTGGCTCTTCCACCTCAGAGGCACAGCACTGACTCCTGGCTGCAGCACCAAGAGCCTTTCATCCACATGGCTCAGAATAAAAGGGAGAAAAGGTAGAGAGAAAGAATTAGTAGAAGTAGGAAGAAAGAAAGAAAGGAGGGAAGGAAGGAAGGAAGGAAGAAAGAAAGAAAGAAGGAAAGAAAGAAAAGGAGGGAGGGAGGGACAGTGGGAGGAAGGAAGGAAGGAGGTAGGAAGAAAGAAAGAAGATAAAGTAAAATAAAATAAAGTAAAATATAATAAAGTTATTTAATTAAAAATAATTATTAAGAAAAAAAATTTAAAAAAAACAAACAAAAAAGGGCGGATAGAACCTTAGGACAAATGGTGGAAGCAAAGCTATACAGACAAAATCTCACACAGACGCATACACATACACACTCACAAAAAGAGGAAAAGGGGAAAAAATCATAAATCTTGCTCTCTAATGTCCATCTCCTCAATTTGGGATGATTCATTGTCTATTCATGTATTCCACAGATGCAGGGTACATCAAGTTGATTGTGGAGCTTTAATCGCTGCTTCTAAGGCTGCTGGGAGAGATTTCCCTTTCTCTTCTTTGTTCTCACAGCTCCCAGGGGCTCAGCTTTGGATTTGGCCCCGCCTCTGCGTGTAGGTCGCCGTCTGTTTTTCCGCTCAGACAGGACGGGGTTAAAGGAGCCGCTGATTGGGGGCTGTGGCTCACTCAGGCCGGTGGGGAGGGAGGGGCACGGAGTGCGGGGCGGGCCTGCGGAGGCAGAGGCCGGCGAGACGGCGTGACGTTGCACAAGCCTGAGGCGCGCCGTGCGTTCTCGCGGCGAAGTTGTTCCTGGATCCCGGAAACCTGGCAGTGGCGGGCTGCAGAGGCTCCCCGGAAGAGGGGTGTGGAGAGTGACCTGTACTCGCACACAGGCTTCTTGGTGGCGGCAGCAGCAGCCTTAGCGTCTCCTGCCCGTCTCTGGTGTCCGCGCTTTTAGCTGCGGCTCGCGCCTGTCTGTGGAGCTCCTTAAGAAGCGCTCTTAATCCCCTCTCCTCGCTCACCAGGAAACAAAGAGGTAAGAAAAAGTCTCTTGCCTCTTCGGCAGCTCCAGACCTTTTCCAGGACTCCCTCCCGGCTAGCCGTGGTGCACTAGCCCCTTCAGGTTGTGTTCACGCCGCCAACCCCAGTCCTCTCCCGGCGCTCCGACCGAAGCCCGAGCCTCAGCTCCCAGCCCCGCCCGGCCCGGCGGGTGAGCAGACAAGCCTCTCGGGCTGGTGAGTGCCGCTCGGCACCGATCCTCTGTGCGGGAATCTCTCCGCTTTGCCCTCCGCACCCCTGTTGCTGTGCTGTGCTGTGCTGTGCTCTCCTCCGCGGCTCCGAAGCCCCCCCTCCGCCACCTGCAGTTTCCGCCCGCGAAGGGGCTTCCTAGTGTGTGGAAACGTTTCCTCCTTCCCAGCTCCCTCCCACTGGTGCAGGTCCTGTCCCTTTTCTTTTGTCTCTATTCTTTTTTCTTTTGCCCTAGCCATGTACATGGGGAGTTTCTTGCCTTTTGTGAGGTCTGAGGTGTTCTGCCAGCGTTCAGTAGGTGCTCTGTAGGAGTTGTTCCACGTATAGATGTATTTCTGGTGTATCTGTGGGGAGGAGGGTGATCTCCGCGTGTTACTCTTCCGCCATCTTCCCCTCATCCCCTATTCAATTCTTGTTTAATGTGTTTCCATGAAATTGCCTTTGTGGAGGTCATATATCTTTTTGATCATATTATTTTTTCCATTTTTTATCATCACGTCAATAAAATATAATTATATTTTCCATGGAAAATATTGAACACTTTTAGTATGAAAACTGCATAAAGGTTACTACTGTCACTACTATATACACAGGAGTGTTGCTTGTAAACCCTGACATACACCAGAGTTACCAGAGAAGATGGTTAATTACAGATTTCTAGGCCTCATCACAGAGCTACTGAGTCAGAATCTTCACAGATCGGGCAGGAGAATCTATATTTTTAGCAAGCCTTCCAGATGGTTCTTCTAAGAGTAAATGTTTAAGAACCATTGAAACAGGTTGATCTTGGCCAACATTTGCATTAGCATAAATCTTTGATGTCTGTAATCTTACTATTCTATACTAATTTTATTTTAAGCAATGTTTTCTCTCAGGATTTATCAGGAAGATTACTAAATAATAAGCCTTTTACAGAGGGCTTACAATACTGGATTTAAAATAAAAATAGTGTAGCTTTATTTCCACTTGATGACTTGTAAAATGCTTCAGAAAATGGAGTTCGGATACTATTCAGGTCCTCAGGGCATCTGGATAGATTTGATGCAATCATTATTCAGTACCTCAAGTCAATCTGGTTAGTGACGAACCACTTTTTCTTACAGAATTCTTGAATTTCACTCTGGCCAATCCTGCCTTGTGTTGGACTATAACAAGTCTGGTTAATGTGCTAATAATACTAGAGAGCTCTTTCTGTCTTTTTCTGACAAATTGCTTAGCATAATAAGAGCAGTTCCCTTTAGACTGGCAGCAAGAAATAGTGCTTTCTGTTCCTCAGTCCGATGGTTCATTTGGCTTATTATTTTAAATTGGGCATAATAAGCTTCCCAGGATGATTTTCCTTCAGCGTTGACTGGTCTCTGCATTGGCCGATTACACAAATTGACCATATTGCCACTTATTTCTGGTTCTTGAGGCTAGAAACTTGATTCAGGATTCTACAATGGAAAGGAATATTGCAATCCTCTGGCTTAAAAGACTCTGCTTAAAAAAAAAAACAAAAAGAGACTCTGCTTGATTGTTACCTGAAGAGAGATGTAAACAAAGTTGCCAGAAATTTTCTTCTCTTTCTCGTATTTTCTTCAGTGTTTATTATTCCTTTTTATTAAAACAATACTTCGATAATCAATACTTCTCTGCCAATTGAATTTTTGATATATATTTTTCTCTGCTTTCTGAATTTTAAGTTTACTGATATAGTTTGCCTATTTGTTTTTTGTTTTATTTTTTTAAGCAGAGGTGCTTTGAGCAGGTGAGATTCCTTTTGCAAATCCTGGCTGATATCTGCCTTACTCTCTGAGATTTTTTGATTTATTCTAGGTCATTTTCTATATTGTTAATTGATTTGAAGTAACTTGAGATTTCCTTAGCTTTTGAGACTCAGTATCAGGCTTTGAGGCAACAAACTCAGAATATTGTTTACCCTGCTCATTCATATGTGCACATTTAACTATGTGGACTTCACAATTAAAATATTGAGAGGGTTCAGTTGAAGTTAGGGCATTGAGATGCATTTTCCTTCTCTCTGTCCTTTTCCTAAGAAGATTGTTCCGATTAAGAATTATAGAAAACTACATGTATGGCACACGCCTTTACTGAAGCAAATAATGTATTCCTGCTAATAGGAAAAGGTAATGATATAAACAGTAGGTTTCTCTTGGATGTCTTCTGGTCCAGCTTCCACAGTGTTTATGACCCTGTATTGCACTGCTCTTAAGTCATGTAAGATAACTTCTACTGAGTATGAAGAACCACTGCAGTGGTGGATTTCAAGTCATTTAATCATGAAGGTGCCAGCAATTACTTTTATACCCAGCTATTTATGACTCTGGTTATTAATAACTTCTGTAAAATACACTCAAGCATGAGTATAGTTTTTCGGCTTTTGATTTCAGCTCTTAATTTCTAAAGGTGCCCCTTTAGAAATTAATTTTTCGGCATCTATTAGATAATTTCTTATAAAATGACTCACTTCTAATTACTCCAAAATTAAGCTATGGGAGAAGCCACTTGTTATTTGATTTGAGATTCTTGCCTCCCAAGGTAACCAGTAAACTTCTTTGGGGTGGGAGAAAAAGTAAGAAAGCAAAATATCTGGATTCACCCTGAAACTTGGCTTTTATGCATGAGGACCTCATCCTCTGATTATTTGTATCCAAGTTCTGAAGTTATAAGGCAGTTTAAGGAAAAGTGGTTGTTACTTAGAAATATCTATTTATGAGCTGATCACTTATATAATTAGTCCCCATCCAACTATCTTTCCTGGGTTAGTGGAACATTTATATTGGTCCACTGTGTCAATACCCTCATCACTGTCTCTATCAAATATTATTAAAAGTCAATAATATGATACAATATAATACAAATTAGTTGCAAAAAATTTACATATCTTTCAAAAGATGTAGAATTTTATGAAATCAATGAAAGTAATATTGATGAACTACATAAATCACATTTTCAGCCACTATTCAACATATAAGGATCTGATAGAGTTCAGTTAACAACTAGAGAAGAGAAATCAAGGAGAAGGAGGATATGAAACAGAATGTGAATATCAAAGGCTTTAGTGAGACCTTTGGAAAAACCAAGTGAAAAAAAACTTCAAATGTTTTCCAAGTGATAGTATTCTGCAACTGAAGTGAAATGTGAAATGATGGGTGTGCTATGCTCTCTTACAATTTTATTGGGGAAATTACAACCAAAAAACTCAAAATTTGATTCACTTCTCTTGATTCTAAGTAACTGAATGGAATTATAAAATATATTTTGTTACTTACAAAATAAAGTTGTCTTCATAATTTTTACTTTCATTTGAAAAATAGTTGTAAACAAACCTTTTTGAACTATTTACTATTAAATTATGGTTCCGTTTTAAGTGGACTTGCCAGGAGACACCTTTTGCTGGCACCAGTGAACCCAGGAAATCAGAACTTCCTGTGCAATGAAGTGATCCACTTTCCTCTTCGCTTTTACCCTTCTCCATCCTCCACTCTATCTTTCATTTAGTTTCTTGCTTTCTCTACCACTGTCCTTGTTATACTTCAATTTTCTTCCTTTCTATCCATTATCCCTTCTCTTTTGGTGAGACTCCAGCTCCTAGAAAACCAGATGGGTGAATGTATGTAGGCAGTACCTTGAGATTTTTTTTTTGACCTGTTGATTTCTTTGCAGTTTCACTTCGTCACGAAACACAGAAAAATGCATTTCTATGTCTCCATCCTATCCTTTATTTTTAACAATTTCAAACAAAGTAGTCCTAGCCTGTAAAGGCTGCTTTTTTAAAAAATTATTTTTTATTGGAGTATAGTTGTTTTACAATGTTATGTTAGTTTCTTGCTGTACAGCAAAGTGAATCAGTCATACGTATATACAGATCCACTCTTTTGTAGATTTCCTTCCCATTTAGGTCACCACAGAGCACTGAGTGGAGTTCCCTGTGCTATACTGTAGGTCCTCATTAGTTGTCTATTTTATACATAGTAGTGTATATGTGTCAGTCCCAATCTCCCAATTCGTCCCACTCCCCCTCCTTCCCCCCTTGGTAACCATAAGCCTGTTCTCTACAGTAAGTCAGAAAGAGAAAAACAAATATCGTATAATATTGCTTATATGTGGAATCTAGAAAAATGGTAGAGATGAACTTATTTGCAAAGCAGAAATAGAGTCACAGATGTAGGAGACTGCTTTATTTTTTAATTAACCTTCTTAAGGAGAAAAATTGCCATGGTAATAATTAGTTAGCCTCCCCTTGAGGAAAAGAATTGGGTCAGCAAGTTACAGGAGAGCGTAGGAAGGTGCTTTCAGGGAAGGGTTTTGATTCTTTAAGAAGAATATACCCTGATTCCCTTAGAGAATTGACTTAGAACTTTGCACATGATAAATGCTCTGTAAATATATGTAGATAGGCTTGAGGGGCCAGTGCCAGGAGCCAGTGTTTTATTGTATTGTCAATTCACCTCTAGAGCCAAGTCATAGAAAAGCCTGGGGCACAGTGCACACCCTTCCCTACTGCCCTTGTTGATTGGTGCTCAGGCTATTTACTATATAGATTAGTGTTTCTCAACTACACTTCAGAACCATGAAGGGAGCTCTTAATCCTGATGCCCAGGCCATGTCCCAGACCAAACCTCCAGGGTGTATTTAGTATTTTGGTGATTCCAATGTGTAGCCAAACTTGAAAATCATTGTCTTAGATCATGTTACTTCTGTGTACTTCCCTTAAGGTGGATTCTATATGGTTCTGAGTTTTCAAATAGTCCTTTTATAGAATTATCATATGATCCAGCAGTCCCACTCCGGGGCATATATCCAGACAAAACTATAATTCAAAAATATACATGCACCCCTATGTTTGTAGCAGCACTATTCACAATAGCCAAGACATGGAAACAACCTGAATGTCCATCGTTAGATGAATGGATAAAGATGTGTTACATATATACAATGGAATACTATTCAGCCATAAAAAAGAATGAAACAATGCCATTTGCAGCAACGTAGATGCAACTAGAGATTATCATACTAAGTGAAGTAAGTCAGAAAGAGAAAGACAAATACCATATGATATCACATATATGTGAAATCTAAGATATGGCACAAATGAACCTATCTATGAAACAGAAAGAGACTCACAGACATAGAGAACAGACTTGTAGTTACCAAGGGGGAGGGGAGGTGAGGGAGGGATGGACTGGGAGTTTGGGGTTAGTAGATGCAAACTATTACATACAGAATGAATAAGCAACAAGGTCCTACTGTATAGCACAGGGAACTATATTCAATATCCTGGGATAAACCATAATGGAAAAGAATATAAAGAAGAATGTATATATGTGTATAACTGAGTCACTTCGCTGTACAGCAGAGATTAACACAACATTGTAAATCAACTATACTTCAATAAAAATAAAATTTAAAAAACAGTCCTTCTAGGGACTTCCCTGGCAGTCCAGTGGTTAGGACCTGTGCTTCCACTGCAGGGGGCCTGTGTTCCATCCCAGCTCGGGGAACTAGGATCCCACAAGCCGAGCAGTGAGGCCAAAAAAATAAAAAATAAAATAGTCATTTTAACTTTCTACCTCAGACACCAATACAGGTTATTCAGTTCTGATGGAAAGACTCAGAACTGTCCTGAAGTATGGTAAGGCAGAGTGCCCAGCCTGGGTGCCAGAATTTATATAATTTAGGGTTGGGATCAAGGGAAGGCTTTTTTCACATATAATTGTGAGGTGTATCTGCCACAACCTCTCTTCCCCTTGGTGACACTTGATGTCCTTTAACCCAAATGGTGGCTCCTTTAAAGGTGCTGTGGCTTGGCGATTGAGACATCCCTCACCTGGCTGTCCTCTTTCTTCTGGGGTCTGCCTGATGGCTGTTGTCAGACTTCTTGAGATATGAAGGATGAAACACCTCTCTGGTCTTCTCCTCCCCAGCCCTCACTTTTTGGGTGATAGGCAGCACAAAATATTCCAGAAGCACTACTGCCGCCCCCAACTATGGTCAAGTATGAGCCTAGGAAACAAATTAAGTAGACGAAACTCCTGTCCTGGCAAGAAGCCTACATTGTAAACTGTGCACACTGCAAAAAATCATTTGCTAGGATGTAATGTAAACATTGACCTACAAGCTTTGGTGTGCTGTGTGTTTGTGTTGTGTAAGTAGCTTGTTGAAACTGAAGGGGAAAGAGATTTATCATCTTACTCCTGTAAGTCAGGCAATGTTCTGTAGGGGCAGAGGGATTTTAGGAGCTCTCTAAGTTGGGGAGAAAGCAGGTATTTGGTCTTAGTGAGCAGTGAAACGAAACAAGAGGCTAACGTTTAGAGAAAAGAGATTAATCTACCCAGAAAAGCCAAGTTACTGTATGAAGTAATGGTGTAGAGGTGTAAGTTATTTATTCTTCAGGACAATTCTAAGTGGTAGGTAAACTATTAATATTATACCCACTTCACAGATGAGGCATTGATAAAGCCTGCAACTTGCCCCAGGTCACATGGTTAATGAGTGGCAAAGCCAGAACTGTCACTTAGACAGCCTGGCTCTGGACTCCGTGTGCATTAAGTTGACTTTGATTGTGCTGTATCATTTCATTCAGTGTAATTGCTGAAATTGTTAATTTTACTTTCTTGCAACTAAGATAAAATCTTGTCTAGTCACTTAATTCTACTGGGTTCACTTGGGATGAATGATAATTATTAGTGCCATCTAGTGAGGTTTATTCTGCTGGTCTGATCTAACAAATGGAGCATGTTTAAATTATTATTATTATTTATTTTATTTATTATTTATTTTCTTTTAATTTTTTTGGCTGTGTTGGGTCGTAGTTGCGGCACATGGGATCTTCATTGCGGCACATGGGCTTCTCTCTAGTTGTGGCATGCGGGCTCCAGAGCACGTGGGCACTGTAGTTTGTGGCACGCAGGCTCTCTAGTTGAGGCGCAGGCTCAGTTGTTGTGGTGTGTGGGCTTAGTTGCCCCACGACATGTGGGATCTTAGTTCCCTGACCAGGGATCGAACCTGCGTCCCCTGCAGTGGAAGGCGGATTCTCTACCACTGGACCACTGGGGAAGTCCCCACAGATGGAGAATTTCTGACAGGACATTGGAGTATCGATTTATTTATTCACAAGTATTTCTTTTCCTGAAGTGAAAATTTGATTTAGTTGTTAATTTAATAACTATCCTTTCTTTGATAAAGATGGGAGAACTAACAACTATTAGGCAATTTCAATTTATTTAATTTCTATAATAGCTAAATCAAACTCATTTGGAAATTTTAAAGTGAGAAAATTTTATATGAATAATAGAGAAGTCTGTAATAGCTTGAAGAAGTGTAGAAGAAGTTATACACATTGTAGAACCTCCCCAAAGTCATCTTGCAACACAAAGTAAGGGTAGACTTTCCTATAATTGGTTCGATAGACTCCACAAAATTTGTTGTATATTCACACTTACAGTTGAAGATAATATCCTAGAAATTCAGAATTTAAAGGTCTATAGCACTTAGAATATAGTACCTGGCCCTTTTTCGGCATACAATAAATAGCTGTTGAATGGATATTACAGGGTGGATTCAAATTACTGCTGCAGACAGAGGGCAACAGGCTCAAGCTTCTCTTTTTTTGAACGTTTTTATTTCCATATTTTTCTGCCCAAAATGTACGTTTCTAACATCACCAAGGAATATTAAATGAATGGGTCAGATGCAGCTTCATGACATTTCAGATAAAAGATTATCTTGGGGCTTCCCTGGTGGCGCAGTGGTTGAGAGTCCGCCTGCTGATGCAGGGGACGCGGGTTCGTGCCGCAGTCCGGGAAGATCCCACATGCCATGGAGCGGCTGGGCCCGTGAGCCATGGCCGCTGAGCCTGCGCGTCTGGAGCCTGTGCTCCGCAAGGGGAGAGGCCTCAACAGCGAGAGGCCCGTGTACAGCAAAAAAAAAAAAAAAAAAAGATTATCTTGAAAGAAGACTGTAACCACATTTCTTCTGACTTCCTGAAGCCATGTACTCAACTTATGTTCTGAGGTTCTATTTCTAGTGTCAGTGTCATTTGTCTTTCTCTGGTTACTTTTTTTTTCTTTAATTTGCTCTTCATTCTTTAATTGTTTAGAGAAAACTGTCCACTTTCAGCCTCATTAAAGAGCACATATACTTGGGACATTTTACCAAATGATCTAAGATGTGTGCCTTTTGTTTTTAATTATGTACTTTTTAGAAAAAAATTAAGTGATTCTACCAAAATCCCATCTCTCCTGTCTCTTTTCTCGATGGTCAGCAGGCAGGAGGTTCAGAGTCTCTGGAGACTGGAAGATCGCTCCTCCCAGGCCCAAATTGTCCATATGGAAATACACACATCTTTTTTTGGTTCAGCATTTTCACTCTTCCATGTGATGCTTTGATTCCATGTTATCCTTTCTGTTCTTTCTACTCAGTCTGATATTGGAGACTGGCCCAAGAGGAAACAGAACAAACAACAAATAAAAAAACCAAGTTGGGTGTCAGACATCCTTGTCAGCACCTCTGAGCCAGTGAATGGCACCAGGGAAAGCCGAGGTGACAATTTTGTGCTCTGGTTTCTGCCCTGTCATGATGCAGATAATAATATTTGGCTGGTGAGTGGTTGGTGAACCTCAGGTGAAAGTTATTGTAAATAATGGCCACAGAACTGTATTGTTTTAACCCAATCACCTGCTGAATTAGAAGCAAAATCCAAGGAGGGGAGCAATGACTTTATCTCAAAAGGGGACCTTAGGTTGAACAGCTGCATTTCCAAGCCTGAAATGAAGAACACTCAGAGCCTGTCTTTGCCTGAGCTCTTGGTGGGGGCAGAGAGTGCCCCGAAGTTCTAATTTTCAGCCTGTATCTCAAAGGTAATGTCTAGAAATCAGTTTTCTCCTTGTCCTCTTGTTTAGTCAAGGGGAGAAATTTGCTGCTTATGAAGGCTTGAGGGCCTGACACCACTTGAAGAGAACTCTCCAAGATCTCAGGTTAAGGTATCTTCTGCGTGAGCTTGCCCTCCCTACACTGCAGAAAGCCTTAACCTTGACCTAGAGGGGATTTCCCTTCCAGAGGAGAGCGAGGAAATTCCGTTTCCATGTTAACAGAGGGAGGTCTCCCCCTGTCACTGTCTGCTGCTGTGAGCTCTGTGGGCTCTGGGAGCCCAATTATGTGTGGAGGCATTACAAAAGGAGCCAGTGTTCAAACTGGCATGCAGAAGACATGGACACGGATCCTGTCAACAAATAATGGAACGTGCCAGCGTGTTGGCATACACAGTTGTGGTCTGGAAGATTACCTTTCAAAGTGGACTTACTGTGACGTTGGAAACGAGCTGAAACCTCCCTTTCCATACCTTTCCTGCTTGGATAGGCTGGATGCCATTGGCACAGGCAGCAGAGAAAATAACAGCAGGGTTAACTGTTCATGCAAGTGTCATAATAGTCTTTAACAGAAGAAGAGTAATTACCTTTGTCTAGTTTTCCCTGCTGTAAAGTGTAATAAAATAGAGACCATTGTCTACTGTGATATGCACCATGCTTCTCTTCTGAAACACACGCCAGTGACTCTGAAACACCCTTTGATCACAAGCTGAATTCACATCTTAATTTTGAAAAATCCATTACTGTTGGGGAGATTCCCGAATGCATTTGACAGCTCTCAGGCCAGTGCTATTAGGCGAAAAATCTCAAAGCCACGGGAGATTTACAGCCTGGGAGATCATAGAGCATGAGTGGGTGCAGGCCCATCCCCCATCGATTCTCCAGCATCACGATGACAGGAGGTATCTGTGTAGCAGAAGGAAGAGCTTGAGAGGGGTGCCTTCATTTGGAAATAGAATCCCCTGTTAGCAGCCGGAAGCAGTGGTGCTGAAAAGCAATCGCTGGTGTCAAGAACTTTCTTAGCTAAGCAGTGCAGCTGGTGGCAATAAATAGCATTCTAATAAAGGAGGATGTTCAGTCCATGACATAAGTGCACACTGTTTCAACTACCAAACATAATTCATGAGACTGCATATGTCTGAAATGGATTTCCCCCTATACATTTATAAATAAAAATGCAAGATTTCAATAGGAAGAAAAGATCTGCATTTTAAATCAAAGTAAAATGGGAAGATCAATGAGAAGTGCACTGTGTTTTTAAGTACACCATGATACATAACATTTTAAAGATGCTTCGAGTGTCACACTGTACAATTACTTTCATTCCTAAAAAAGACAGATACTGTTTTCTATGATAGTGAATGCTGTATTTATGACAAGAGGTCTTAGAACTCGCCACCTCTTCCCAGAAGCTGCAAAAAGGCAAATGCTTACATTAAATATCTTGGACCTCACTTTCAAAGATATGAGCACATGTCTTACATGAGCCATTAATGAAATCCAGTCAATTTCACATAATCCTTAAAATGGTTCTGAAGGAACTGTTGAAAATGATGAACCAGAAAAGCCACGTGTACTATTAGTAAGGCTTAAACAACAGGGCTCAACTGACCTCTTAACTCATTGACTCTGCATGAGTAAATAAGTTATTAGTTTTGACATAACCAGTGGTTTATTTTACCATCTACTGCTGTTCTTTGTTACATGTTCTATTCATACCACATGTTATTGCTCTTTATAATTATTGTGGAACATAGCAATTGCACAGACTGTATCATATCCCACTGGGATAAACATTGCGGATGAGGGACCAGAAGAACTTGCCTTTGACTTAAAGTTTATTCCTACTGCTTTCTTTACATGAGAAAGATTTTCACTGATGCTATTCACAAAACTAACTCTATGTTTTAATGACTAAGGAGTCACTTTGAATAGCACTTTATCCGGGAACTCCAAATGCCAATTTGTTTTCTACTGTGAGGTGTGTGTTCAAGCTTATGAATTGAATAGCTGGTTAATCTTTTAAGCTATGATTCAAGATAAAAATCTACGAAACCTGAAAGTCAAATACAGCATTCACACTGCTATACTTTGACATTCACTTTTCCATAGTGTGCCTGTATCAACTGTTTATTAATATCATATTTTTGCTTTACAAAGAAAGGGTACGGCAAGTGCAGATGTCAACGAGCCCCCATATTTCCCTTATCATTTTGTTGACTTTGAAATTCATCACTTGGTGGTAGAAGAGCTGAATTTCTATTCTTTTCAAGTGGAAATATTAAAAATGGGTAGTTACAGCATAAAGACATACTGTTAAATGGATATTATTTTTAGGTATTTCAATTGTAAGTGCAAGCCCAGTCTATAAATACGGGCAGACATATATCAATGCGTTATTATCATAGAGTCAAGAATGGCTATAGAATAATGTGAAAGTTTTGACATGTTCTCTTTGGTAGAGAGAAAAACATTTGAGATAATCAAAAAGTATAGAGCTACTAGAAAGATTTTGCTTGACTGTATCCCCTGAACTGTTAAGAACCAGATGGTTTCAGAGATATTATATATGAAATTGATAAAGATTTGAATCCAGTGGGGAATTCTAGGCAGATGCCATCGGGATGTGCTTAAAAAGTTAAACAGCAGTAATGAATTCCCTTAAATATCTCTTAAAACGCATATGGATTCTCCAAATCCATACTTTGATTTTGTGTGTGAGGCTGAAATTGTAAATCAAAACAGGGGAGTGGAGTTAGTCAAGATTTTAAATCACTTACATACACGTTCTTTCTCTAAGTCAGCAATGGAGAAAATATGAAAGTTTATCTTCCTTTTCAAGGAAGCATAAGTAGGCATATGGTGAACATTAGTTATCTTAAAAAATAAGTTTTGGTCATGGCTGAATATTGCCTCTTTTATTCTGGAATCATTAGCTCAGGACTGATCTAACTTGACACACGTGTACAACATGAAAGGAAATGCCGACAAAACAATCCTCAGTTATGGTTCCACATAAATAGGGACTAGAACAACCTTTGCGGTTGGTGGTGGGTGGGACTAGGGACAATTTTGAGTGCAGTAGTAGAATTTTAGGTGGTACCACTCTGATCCTCACGTAGAATTCTACCGTGTGAACTGAGGTTGTAGGTTCATCTGAAGTCCCTTTTGAAAACTAGAACTTAGGGACAATTTTTTCAATGCAGTCTTTTATCTATAATCTTCAATATTCTCACTTTTAACAGAAGAACATGTGCTTTCTACTGCTAATAAAATTCTTGCGGTGGTGTATGAGGTAACAATGAAAAACTTTGAGGGACATATTCAATAAAAGGCAATAATTCCCAAGTCTGGATTGCCCAGCCCAACCTCTCTCTTGAATGCTAGATGCATATTTTCATCTGTCCACTTGTCCCAATGGTTCTTCCATTTTGACGTGTGCTAAACACTGACCCTTTTCTAGAGGAGCTTTCCATTCTCAGTGCCAGGAAAAGCTGGGTTCTTCTCACAGTTTTCCTGTTTTCATCTATTGGACACTATGGATCTTGCCCTGAGACGACTCCTCTCTTTGCTCTGGCCATTAAGAAACTGAAATTGGGAATTCCCTGGCATCCAGTGGTTAGGACCCTGTGTTTTCACTGCCGAGGGCCCAGGTTCCATCCCTGGTCAGGGAACTAAGATCCTGCAAGCTACGTGATATGCCAGAAGAAACTGAGATCAAGCCAAATCTGTTTCATATTGCGTAGTTATATAAATCATATAACATGCATTTTGAGTGCCAATTTTCATCTTGCCTTCAATTTACTTGTCTTGACCTCTATTTCCTCATTTTTTTTAACCTGTTGTAATGTTTCCACCCCTGCAAGGCACTCCCAAATCCATTTACACAAAAGAAGGAGAATAAATAAATAAGCTACATTTTAAACTGTCATTTTCTTCCCACTATCGTCTTCTACACTTAATGCTGTAATTTTGAGTTTTCCCTTTTCCTCAGCCACTACTTCTGTTCATTCTCTCTTTTAAATATCTCTGGAAACCACTTCTTGTTTTCTTGTTCTACTGCCTTTGCCTTAATCCCAGGTAAGCCACCTGATTAGTCTCCCTTTTTAGACTTATTTTAATAAATTCCATACCTAGTAATATGATTATTAATTTCCTGTTTACAAAAGCAAGTATTATTACTTCTTTGCTTAAAAACTTTTAATTGGCTTTGTATATCCCACAGGCTAATCTAAATGTCTGCCATGATGCACAAGGCCGTTCATTGTCTGGCCCCAGATTTCCTTCTAGGTTCTTCCTCTGCTCTCCCTAATAACCCTGTGCAACCAATCATCCAATAACCCTGAACTGCTAATAATGTCCCGAATGTGCTATATATATATATATATTTTTTTTTTTTTTTTTAATACTTTCATGTCTTTGGATGTGCTGTTCCCTTGCTTGGAAAATATCAGTCTCTGTACCCTAATCCTTGCCCCCATCCTTCTAAAGAAAGGTTCAGTGCCACTATTTTCCAGAAACACCCAGTCATAAGTAGTCACTCTCTTCTCCCTGCCACCTTTGAATAAACCTCTATGGCAGCACATTCCACAGAATATTTTAAGTATTTGTTAACTTGTCTCTTCCCTTCATGAGATCTCAGTTCATTGACAGTAGGGTTCTTTTAGTGTTCTTTGTATCCCCAGATAAGCCTCGTCACATTGCAGGTATTCTGTGAATGTTTATGCAATGGATGGATGGATGAATGACTGAATAAATGAAGGAATGAGTTAATAAATCCCCCATCTCTGGTCAGCAAGAGATAGTACTGGATTCTTTTGACCTGTTGGAAATATGGGGTGAATTCAATATTTTAACCTCTATAATGGACTGAATTTTGTTCCCCCAAAAAGATATGTTGAAATCTTAACCCTCAGTACCTCAGAATGTGATCTTATTTGGAAATATGGTCACTGCAGATGTAATTAATTAAGTTACAATGAGGTCATAAGGGAGTAGGTTTGGCCCTAATCCAATATGACTTGTGTCCTTATAAGAAGATGGCTGTGTGAAGACAGAGAGACACACAGGGAGAACACCGTGTAACGACAAAGGCAGAGATTAGAGTTAGGTGCCTGTAAGTCAGGAAACACCAAAGATTGCCAGAAAACCACCAGAAGCTGGGAATAGGCAAGGAAGAATTCCCCTGCAGGTTTCAGAGGGAGCATGGCCCTGCCAACACCTTGATTTCAGACTTCTAGTCTCCAGAGCTGTGAGACAATACATTTCTGTTGTTTTAAGTCATATCGTTTGTGATCCTGTGTTACAACAGCCTTACAAAACTAATATGTCCTCTAAGTACATTTTAAATGTGAGCATAATTTCTACACACTTCTTTTCATTTTGATAATGATACATAACTCACTTCAATTAATGTTAACTTCCATAAAGTTTCTAAATGATATTTCCATCAAAGATTTCAAATAAATACTTCAAGTGTGGATGTCACTATTGACCAGAAGCACACTGACATAAGAGATGGAGTTATCAGAGCATTATTAAGGAGAGTCCCCTTCTTGCCTTGTACTGGACCATATACGGCATCAGTGACCAGAGTTAATGTAGTTAAAAAAAACAACAACTCTAAGGAGGTGTCATTTGCATACAATAAAAAGGAATCCACTTTAAGTATAAAGTTCAATGAATTCTGACCAATGGACACTCCATCTAATTATCAGCACAATCAAAATAGGGCACATTTTCATCATCCCACAGGTTTCCTTGTGCTGTTTCCCAATCGATCTTTCTGCCCCCGTAGGCCCCAGAAAACTATTGATCTACTCCTGCTCTTAATCTTTTCTAGAGTTTCATATAAATGGATTCATACTCTTGCATCTGGCTTCCTTCTCTAAGCATTACCTTTTAAAGATTCATTCATGATGTTGCATGTATCAATAGTACACTTTTTATTGCTAAATAACATTCCATTGTATAGAAATACAGCAATTTATATCCACTCACCTGTTGATGGACATTTGGGTTGTCCCCAGCTTTTGGCTATTATGAATAAAGTTCCTATAAATATTCATCTACAGTCTTTGTGTTGACATATATTTTCATTTCTCTTGGATAAATACTCAAGAGTAGAATTGCTGGGTCTTTGGGAAGTGTATGTTTAACATTTTAAAAAATTGCTAAGCTGTGCCAAAGTGGTTCTCACCAAACCTTGATATTGTGCCTTTAAAATTTTGGCTGCTCTCATGCATGTGTATATTTTATAATTTTAATTTGCTTTTTCCTCATGATTAATGATGTTGAATATCTTTTCTTGTGCTTATTGGCTATTTGTATATCTTTTTTTGTGAAGTGTCTGTTCAAATATTTTGCTTAGTTTTTAAAATTAGATCACTTGTCTTCTTCTTATTGAATTATAAGAATTTTTTATATAACCTGGATACAAGCCTCTTTCAGATATATGTTTTGCAAATATTTTTTCCCAGTCTGTGGCTTGTCTTTTCATTTTCATAGTGGTTTCTTTCAAAGAACAGAGGTATTTAATTTTGATGATATCCAATTTATCATTTCTCTTATGACATACTTTTTGTGTTCTGTCTAAGAAATCTTTGCTGAAGTCAGACACTTTTTTTCTCCTATTTTTAAAAGTAATTTTATAAATTTATCTTTTATGTTTAGGTCTCTGATCCATTTTGAGTTCATTTTTCACATATGGTGTGAGGTAGGGGTCTGGATTCATTTCCTTCTTATAAGAACATACTTGTTCCAGCACCATTTTAAAAAATATCTATGTTTTCTTCATTGAATCACCTCACCATCTTTGTCAAAAATCAATTGACATATATGGGTAAGTCTATTTCTGAACTCTCTAGTCTGTTTCATTGATCTATATGATCTATTTAGCACACTGTCTTGATTTCTGGAACTCTATATTGTCTGGAAATCAGGTAGAACAGTCCATTGATTTTGTCTTTCACTTTCCATACTGTCTTGACTATTCTAGGTTCTTTGCATTTCTATATAAATTTCAGAATCAACACATCAATTTCTTTAAAAAAAATGCTGAGATTTTGCTCAAGGTTGCATTGACTTTACAGCTCAATTTACTGAGATTTGACACCTTAATAATAGTAGGTCTTCTGATCCATGAATCTGTTATGTCATTTATTTCAGTCTTCTTTATTTCTCTCAGCAGTTCACACATTGTAAAATAATTTTGTTAAAATTTATTTCTCAAAGAGGAACCCTAATTCTCCCCTTTGTGGTTTGGGTCTTGCTATACTCTGAGCAGAACAATATATGGACTATTGAAAACAAAAGCAGAATCAAGAAAAATCAAACCATTTTGATACTGAGCATAAATAATTTCTCTCCCTTCCTCCATGTAACAATCATGTTCATAGAGTGAAATTGGATTCTTACTTATGCAGATCACTTAAAGAGATAACTGTTTTCTTTACAGTTTTTTTTTTTAAATTATTTATTATTTTATATTTATTTTTGGCAGTGTTGGGTCTTCGTTTCTGTGCGAGGGCTTTCTCCAGCTGCAGTGAGCAGGGGCCACTCTTCATCGCGGTGCACGGGCCTCTCACTGTCGTGGCCTCTCCCGTTGCAGAGCACAGGCTCCAGACGCGCAGGCTCAGTAGTTGTGGCTCACGGCCCTAGCCGCTCTGCGGCATGTGGGATCTTCCCGGACCGGGGCACGAACCCATGTCCCCTGCATTGGCAGGCGGATTCTTAACCACTGCGCCACCAGGGAAGCCCTTCTTTACAGTTTGAGAAAAAATGACAATGATAGTAATTCACAGACCAATAAGGAAATAACCGTAGGCCTCTAAATTTTAACATGGTAGATAGGAATTTAATTGATGATTTAGTTTTCCTCCTTTGGTAACGTCATGAGCCCAAGGCCACATGACAACAACTGAAGACTTTATATGCTGGTTGTATGCTGAGATGATGCATAGTTGTACATTATAGGATATTATAGATGGAAAGTTTATAGAGCAGATTATAGATTATAGACAGAGTCTATATGAAGGCTATAGATTATAGTAGATACACCCAGGATGTTTTATGTTTGGCCTAATTTAGATTTACTTAGATTTCATGACTTTGTAAATGTCAGGGAAAAGTATAGTCCACGATTTCTTATCTGTAGTTCTGAAATCCAAAATGCTCCAAAAACCTCCAATTTTTTTTTTTTTTTTTTTTTGCGGTACGCGGGCCTCTCACTGTTGTGGCCTCTCCCGTTGCGGAGCACAGGCTCCGGATGCGCAGGCTTAGCGGCCATGGCTCCGCGGCATGTGGGATCTTCCCGGACCGGGGCATGAACCCATGTCCCCTGCATCGGCAGGTGGACTCTCAACCACTGCGCCACCAGGGAAGCCCCCAAAACCTCCAATTTTAAAAATAACATTTGATAGCAAAACCTGATCTGACCTAACCTTATCTAGTGCCTAAATCTGACCTAAACTCACATGGCTATTTTTGGTCTTTTCTACCATTTAGTGTGAATATTCAAACAATTCACTGCAGAAATATTTATGCATTTGGTTATGGGATGCTGTTGCATGACCTGCTGGGATGTTACATAATATGTGGTATACACACTATATTATCTTTCTAAAATCTGAAAAATTCTGGATTCTGAAATATATTTGGGCCCAAAGGTTTTAGATAAGTGTTTTGGATTGTGTATCTGATTACTTGTGTATCCTGATGTTATGCAGACAAGCTGTGGTGAATTTGCAGAATCAACTTTTTGGTCACACCTGATTTGCAAGCAGCCATGAAAGTGGGAACATAGAGCTCCTTCATTTTTGGCAGCCGAGACTCCATTCTGCCTTTCTAGTGGCATCTGGCTCCTTTTGGGGAATGGCCTCTTCCCTGCTGGGGGGCTAACCCTGGTGTCTTCTCGCACTATAGAAGCTGAAGGGGACAGAGCCTCCCTTTTCCTGCTCCAGTGCTGTCAAGTGTTGGGCATGTGTGACTGTTGGGCCAGTCAGTCAGATGTCCAGTCCTGCAACTCTTGGAGGAGTTGTGTGAACAATATGGTGCACAAGTGAAGGACTCACACAGACAACATCCATCTCAGCAGCTGTGCCAACCAACATGTCCTTGTACCTGAGCCCTCTGGACTTATATTTTTAGCCTTGTCCCTAGCCCTTAGTACCTGTGAATGTGACCTTATTTGGAAGTTGAGTCTTTGTAGACATAAGCAAGTTGAGATAGAGACATACCGAATTAGAGCGGACCCTAGTCCAATTACTGGCATTGTTATAAGAAGAGAAGAGACACACACACACACAGTAAGAAGGCTGTGTAACAGGGGAGGCAGGAATTGGAGTGAACCATCCACAATCCAAAGAATGCCATGGATTGCTGGGAACCACCAGAAGCTGGAAGAGGCAAGGAAGGATTCTTCCCTAGAGCCTTCAGAGGGAGCACGGCCCTGCCAACACCTTGAGTTTGGACTTCTAGCTTTCAGAACTGTGAGATAATATATTTTTGTGGTTTTAAGCCACCGAGTTTGTGGTATTTTGTTATAGCAGTCCTTGGAAACTAATACATTGTCAGAAATTCTCTTGTGGTTAAGTCAACCAGTACTGGTTTCAACTAGGCATTCTAACTATTATGCCAAGTAATAATCTACATAGTTTTGTGTGATTCCTGTATGTTATAAATTATTAAAAAAAATTCTAAAAGGAGTATGCTTAGATAAAAAAGTTAATTTTCCTATCTGAAGTATCACAAGGACCAAGGCTAAAAGAAACAAAGGAATTAAAAGCTCAGATATTCAGAGACACACTACACAGCCACTAAAATCCTGAAAGTTTCCCAAACAAAATATTTTGTTGCTCATAGCAACAAATTAGTGAATAGCCAATTAGGGGTTGCCTTTAAAATATATCAAAATAGGCTTTCCTTTACATAAGAGATTATGTTATGATTGCTTTCTAAGATATATTACAGTATGATAAACGATCATGTGCATTGTTTTGACAATCAGAGATTTTATGAATGAGGAACTGATTTGCCTGCAGTGATGAAATGAATTGTGAAAAAAGCATTAGCCATGATGATACTGTTTAAATTTTGTTTAAGAATTGTGTTACAGTTTTGCTTTCTTTTTAATCAGGAGCAAAAAAAGCAGCCGAAAGGCATTTATGTTGCAGTTAACAAGTATCTGACAGGTCTCATTAGAAGAACTCACTTTCAAATCCAAAGGTATAGGCTGGTTTGTTTCTGCTGTAGCATGTTTACATGACCTCTCAGCTATGGTACAGAGATAGCCTACTCCTGTTTTTAACCATGTGCATGGGGGAATGTCACCAAGTTTCGTTATTTGTTCCCAGGTTCTTAGAGTGAAAGTGATGATTCTCAATAGTTTAAAGGCGCATGTGTAGCAATCGGGACCCTGGGCCTAAGGATCTGTGTGTCAGGCATGAAATGCTTCCTTGATTCATAGGAAATAAAACTCAAGGTGAATCAAAAATTATGACCACTTTCCTTCATTCATACCTGACAAAACAAAACAAAACAAAACAAAAACCCAACAGCTCTAATAACTTGTTGAAGAATAAAGAGTTCAAGGTGAAGAAATATTACTAATTGGGCATGGTAAGATTCACACATAACTTCCAGGGAGTTCTGTTGGGGCTTCAAAGTGCAATGATGCCATAGTTAGGGTGTCCCATGGGGAGGCTGGCTGGCTGCTTGCCACAGAGCCTCCCAGTCTGGCACTTCCCTTGATGAACTGATGTGCAGGCTCTGAAATCTGATGTATTCAGCACCCTGAGATGGATCTGTTCCTTATGAAGAGACTTCATGAACCCAGCTCACATGAGCCTATGTAAACCAGAATGCCGATTTACTTAATTAAAATATAAAATATAATCATGAGAAGACCAGACAGGTTGGTTTTCTCACAAGCAAAGAGAAATCTAAATGAGAATCCAAATTGTAATGAGAAAGACACTAATACACATGGAATCAGGACATGAGAGATTAGCTGTGTGAGTCAAATTTGAAAGGACTTGCTAACTTGAGGCACCCTCCTCCACAGAGACTGGATGGGCTGATAGCCTGGGAACCTGGTCTTCTAGCCCATGGCAGTGCTGGCCACCCATTGCCAGCTTCTCTACTTCTGACTCCCCATTCTCCAACTTCCAGTCTGACCAGTCTCCTTCTGAAAGGCTGCTTCCTTCTCTAGATGTTTCAATGCCATGGGTAAAGCAGCTGCTTTTGACATCCGGTCACCACCCTGATCTTTAGACGAGAAGAATCTTCTAGTCATCTAGTAACACATTGTTTACCTAGAAATTGATTTTACATCATGTAATATTTAAAAGAACCCAACTTAATACATTCTGGTTGGGAGGAAATCTTCCTTTTGCCCTATGTACCGTCCACAGGCATTGGGATCCTGAAAATATCTCTGCTTCTTCTCATTGCACACAAGGGAACTAGACTGTGAACATAACTAGGAGTTACTTGAGAACTGAGGGTAAGTCTCACTGATGTGTACCTGGCTCATGGTGAATGTTTGTTGAGTGAATGAGTGTGAGGGATGAGTGCTGTCGTTGACCTGTTTGGAATTTGACTTGCTGTGAAGTAGCAGAGTGTGCTGATCCATAGAGGTTTTCCTGCCCATCACTTTCCAATAACCAGAGATTTTTTAAATTAAATCAAAACTTGACTAATGAGTAACCTTTCAGGCTGCTATTGTGCCAGATGTATGCAGTTGACAGTGAAGAAGTGCGCTGACCCTTTGAATCTGCTATCTCATTTGAATAATTTAGACTATTTTCTCTTTTTTTCTAGGCAATTTAGGCAAAAAAGGAGGACCCTACTCCTCCAAAGGATGCTCAATAATTGCACCTATGAGTCAATGACACATTTTATCCTGCCATTTTCCTTTATTGAATGATCTTACTGGTCTCTTTAAGATGTGAGTCCAATAATTGACACGTTTGTTGGGTTTCTTTTATGTGCAGGGCATTGCAATAATTATAGTGGGTGATACAAATAATTATCATATGTTCTCTACCTTCGGACATCTTCCATATGAGTTGGAAAGCTAACATCTATATAATAAAGTTAGTTCTCATTACAAGGCAGTACTGATAAATATAAAAGAGATGGAAGAGACCTCAAAGACCATAAGCATTTATACATAACAACTCTCCAGTGGGGAGCCTGGAGCATTTTTCAGGAGCTTCATAAAAACTTTGTTTTCTTCTCACTTTAACTTTCTCTTGTTCACAAAAAGAAAAATCATTTAATTATCTTATGTTCAAAGCTATGCTACTTTCTTGGGTGATATAATATATTGTAAACTTTTGAGGCAAGTATAATGGCCAACTTCTCTAATTGCACTCTCTGCTTAGGGCTTTATATACTAATGACCCCCAGATTCATCTCTCCAGCACTGTCTTCTCTTTCACCTTCAGATATAACGTTCAACTGTCAACTTTACACCTGCACTTAGTTGTATTCTACTAGGCATCTCAAACCTAATATATCCAAAGCAGAATTCTAAATTTCTGCTCCATCCCGTTGTTCACCATAATCTCGAGCCCCAAGCTTCCTCAGCTCTGTGAATGGTACTGCCGCTAGATCAAGTCAAAAACCTAGAAGTCATTCTTTTTTTTATTTTTTTCTTTTTGGCCATGCCACATGGCATGTGGGATCTTAGTTCCCTGTCCAGGGATTGAACCCATGCCCCCTGCAGTGGAAGCATGGAGTCTTAACCACTGGACCACCAGAGAAGTCCCTAGAAGTCATTCTTGAGTTTGTTTTCCTCCTCACCTTTCTTCCTCCTTGCTTGTCCAATCTATCCACAAATCCTCTGGGTTCTAGCTCCAATTATTCCCCTTATCTATCCACTTCTACCACTCTAGTCCAAGCTACCATCATTTCTTTTTTATTTTCTTTAAATCTCTTAATTTTTTTTTTAACAAAACAGAAAGAGACCCACAGACATGGGCCATTGTTTTATTTTTATTTATTTTTTTAACAGTTAAAGAAATTTATTTATTATAGGACTTCTCAGAGCCTTTATCTTGGTGGTGTTCATCATGGAGCTCTTAGAGAAAGGATAATTCTGTAACCTCTTAATTTTTTTTATTGTGGTAAATATACTTAAAAGTCACCGTTTCAACCACTTTTAAGTGGCATTAAGTACATTCACACTGCTGTGAAACCATCACTGTCATCCATCTCCAGAAATATTTCATCTTCCCACACTGAACTTCTGTACCCATTCAATAATAACTTTCCATTTCCCCTTTCTACAGGCCCTGGTAGCCACCATTCTACTTTCTGTTTCTATGAATTTGACTATTCTAGGTACCTCAGATAAGTGGAATCATACAACACCTTTTGTGTCTGGCTTATTTCACTTAGCATAATGTCCTTAAGATTCATCCAGATGAGAATTTCCCTCCTTTGTAAGGCTGAATAAGAATCCATTGTACGTATATATCACATTCTGCTTGTCCATTCATCCATCATGGACACTTGGGTTGCTTCTGCCTTCTGAATATTGTGAATAATGCTGCTTCTTGCCTGATCTTTGTTTCCTCTCTTTTCCCCTAAAATCTATTTGCCTCATACAGCCAGAGTAATCTTTTAAAAATGTAAATCAGATCATGTCACTTCTTTGCGTAATATCTTCCAGTGGCTTCCCGTTGCACTCAGTGAAATCTGAACACCTCACCACACAGTCTTGTCTCTGTCCATGTACTTCGCTCTCCTTCCCTGCTCACTATATCTGGCCACAGGCCTATTTGTCATTTTCAAACAGAACAGGCTTCCCTGTCTTAGGGCTTCACCCATGCTGTCCCTTTGCATGGAATGCTCAGCCCCTTCTCATCCAGGTCTCTGCTGAATCAACTTCTTGGGCATATAATCTAAAATGCCCCCTCTCCCAACCATGTTGCTCTTTGTTACATCTCCCTATTCTCTTTTCTCCATAGCACTTATCCCTATGGAAAATTAACATGTTCATTTATTGGTTTATTTATTTCTTTTCTGTTTCCCCATATAGTATGTGCCACTACTGACCTGCGGATAGGATAATGCCCAGTGTGACTGGCTGAACTGAAAAGTGGCGAATTCAACAATTTGAGTTAGTTAGCTGCTTCTTTCTACTCTTCTCTGGTGTGGTATGTTCATTTTCCAAATGCAGAACCTAGACATTTGTAAAAGGGCACATCATACTTCAATTATTGAATGCTTTCTGTGACTACTGTGCCTAGTCTATTTGTTACTGCCAGATTGAGACCAAACATTTGAAAATTACGTATGCCCCTTAGAAGTACTTAAGCGTAACAGATCAGTATATTTGGAGAGACATGTCAAAATCAGTGTGTAATTTGTATTCAATGACTGTGGACACTCATAGGCGGTACCTGTAGATCCTTGGTGTTACTGATCACATACTGCTGTCAGGGAAAAGAATTGTACACACACTCTTAAACTCTGTATATTTACTTACATATTGTTTATCTGTATTGTAAAATATTGAATAATATTGGTAAAATTAGTAAACAATATTAAATATTAGTACAATTAAGTTTTTCTTTGTTGCAATTGGAAAATAGAGGTTCTGATATACTTTTCCTACACAGCCTCTGGGATGAATGCCTCTTGCTCTTGAATCCACTGGCCTAATCATGAGCCATGACTTGTGTCAATAGCAAACCTCTCTTCGCTGTCACTGATCAGTCTTCCATTGATGTACTTTGTGGGGAATAGACCAGTTTTGCTGCTGGTGTCTGTCCTTGAAAAGCAGGGAGAATGCTCTACAGTCTCTGGTATGTTCTACTACTTTTTTTGTTGAGTGAAGTTATTAATATTACAGACTTAATTTTCTTCATACCCTCCTGCTGGATATAATAGCCTTTGCTTTTTTTTTTTTTTCTTAAAGGAGCCTTGGTTTTCTTTTTTTAAATTGATATATGATTGATTTACAATATTATGTACGTTTCAGAGCTTTGGTTTTCCAGTATGACACTAGGCAAGGTTTTTATACAGTCTATCAGTGATTCAGATATACTTCCACTGGATAATGTTCAGCTCATACTTTGCCTTACTTATAAGTTATGTAGAGAAATTTGGCTTTCAGAACAAGAATGTTTTATATTGAAGAGACTAGTTGAAAGAGACATATGTATTTTGCCCATTGTTTATAAATTTATTCTAATAAATACAATTAGCTTTGTTAAAGAAATAGAGGAGTATAAAGGGCATCTTCTTCTTATTGAATTGTCCTGTAAGTTGCTAAGGTTTGGTGAAAGTCAAGGTGTTTTGGGGTGTTTGGGATAGCAATTTGCTCAATGAATTGTTTTTCCAGTTATGTTCTTTTTAAAATTAAAAGAAAAAAATTATATTCTTCACCTCATAGCATTTGAATTATCACTCTGTGTGCAGATTGTCTGAATAGTTTTCTCCAAATTGAAAATTTCCTTTTTCCATAAGTTTCTGGAAGTGGGTCTTGCATTCAAGTAGAGGAAGAGAAGAAAAAGCAAAGCTGCCTTCATGGGAGGCAAGGTCTGTTCTTGGCTTTGTCCCTTGTTAGTGTGTGACCTCCAGCAGGTCACTTCACGCCTCTAGTGTGGCTGTTATCTATCAATAATAGACACAGTAATTCCTGTTCCTTTACGCATTTTCAGGAAGTGCCTTCACTCTGTACGAAGATGCGTGGAAATGACTGTAGAAGTGAAGAGGTTTTGCCATAAAAGTTGATCACTTGTGAAGAGCCACTATTCAAAGTAATTTCACTTTTAAAGGCTCACTTTCTTTGTTTTATCTACTGTTATTTTTATCCCTATTTTCAAATGAACTTTATTTTCTAATAGTTTTAGATTTATAGAAAAATTGTGAAGATAGTACAGAGTATCCATTTATCCCATGTCCAGTTTCCTCTTTTATCAGCATTTAAAATTAGTATTTTATCCATATTTTTAATCACTAAAATAAATACTATTCTATATCCTCGAGATCCAAAAAATAAGTGGGGGATGTCCTGCTTCCTTTTCTGTGATCTCAGCTTCCCTTCCCCACCACAATGGGAAACAGTATATTTGCTGTAAGTAACAGTGTATTTGCTTATGGCATTCTTGGCTCCAAATACAGAAAAGCTTGACTCGACTGGCTTAAAGAGTAAAGAAAATTTATTACTGAGATAACAGGAGATGTGGCAGTTCCAATTCAGGGACTCAGTAACGTCTTCAGTCAAGCTTTTCCCATGTTTCTGCCTCCTCATCCTCAGGGAGCTGGCTTGTCTGCAGTCTAGCACTGCTCCTGGTTGCCAGATGGCCACAGCAGTTCATGCATCCCATCCAGTACAACTACAACCAGCAGAAGAGGGACTGTTTCTTTTGTGATTCTTGATCAGCAAAGAAGGCCTTTTCCAGAAGCCTTTCAGCAGACTTTCTCTCAACTGTTTTTGGTCCAATTGCATCATATGTCTACGCCTATACCAGTCACTGGTAAGAGAAGGGAGGTGCTGTGAGTGGCTTAGAGCAATCACGATGTGACTCTTAGGGTTGCGGCTGGGGTTCTCTTCCTCTGAGGAAGTATACAGCCTAGGGAACAGTGGACACAAGCAAAAGTAATGCTGGGGTTGGTGGTGTGGTGACTGTCTGGTGGGTAGGCAACTACCACAGATATTACTATATTTGCATAATAATGGTGAGTGGAAGAAATTTAAATAATAAAATAAACACAATATTCGCTTATTACAAACCAGGTGTTATTCTAAGATAGAAATGGGATTCTGTACATAAACAATATCATCAAGGCCTTTTCTAACATGCTTTGAAGTAATGGAGATTTGGGGACATAATATGGTTATTAGGGGCCTTTAAAATTTGCAAAGCTGCCTATTTTACAGGTACTGAAACAATATATGCTAAATAAATATTTGTTGAGTTGTGCTGAATGAATATTTTGTCCAAGGCAGTGAAGCAAGATATGTTTTTCCTTTTTGCTTGAATATGATTTACTCTTCTAAATTTTAACTTTAAACAACATATACATATTTCAAGCAGAGTTAATATAGATAAGTTAATATATTTTTATTTTATAGATAGTAAATTGAATCAGGGAAAAGTTTAACTTATAAACTGTCAAAACATTACCAACATTTGAAGAACAAACTCATTTGAAATTATTATCCATTTAAAAAAATTTACATTTATATGCTTTTGTTGTTTATTGAGGTATAATTTACAGAGTTTTTTGGTGCAGAGTTCTATGATTTTTGACAAATGTATACAGTGTGCAACCACCAGGATTAAGACAGAGATAGTCAATTTCCTCCCCTCTACTTTAATCCCTGGCAATCACTTCTTTGATTTCTGTCCCTATAGTTTTGACTTTCCTAGAATATTATAAAAATGGCATATACAGTATATAGTCCTTTAAGTCTGGCTTCTTTACTCAGCATTACTCTTTTGAAATTTTTTAATGTGTGGTGAGTATCTTTTGTTGGTTCCTATTTATTGCTGATCAGTATTCCATTGTATGGGTGTACCACACTTTGTTTACCTGTTCATAAGTTGGTGGACATTTGGCTTGTTGCCGGCTTTTGGCAATTATAAATACCATTACTGTAACTGTTCCTGGAGAGGTTTTTTTTTTTTTTTTTTTTTTTGCGGTACGCGGGCCTCTCACTGTTGTGGCCTCTCCCGTTGCGGAGCAACAGGCTCCGGACGCGCAGGCTCAGCGGCCACGGCTCACGGGCCCAGCCGCTCCGCGGCATGTGGGATCTTCCCGGACCGGGGCACGAACCCGTGTCCCCTGCATCGGCAGGCGGACTCTCAACCACTGCGCCACCAGGGAAGCCCTGGAGAGGTTTTTTAAATGAAAACATTTCATTTCCCTTGGGTAAATTGCTGGGTTATATGGAATGTATTTAATGTTATAAGAACTGCCAAGTTTTTTAACCAAGAGGCTATACCATTTTGCATTTCCACCAGCAAGCAGTGTGTGAGAGTTTCAGTTGCTCCACATCTTCTCTCAACATTTGGTAATGTCAGTTTTTTAACTTGAGCTATTTCAGTAGGTGTGTAGTGGTGTATCATTGTGATTTTCATTTGTATTTTCCTAATGATTAATGATGCTGAACATCTTTTCATGTGCTCGCATGGCATAGTCCTTCATTGGTGAAATGACTGTTCACATATTTTCCTGATTTTTTTTTATTGAGTTGTTTTTTTATTATTGTTTTCAGAGTTTTAAAAATATTCTGGATACAAGTTCTTATTAGATAGGATTCACAAATATTTTATCCCAGTCTGTGTTTTATGCTCATTATGTTCATTTTCTTAACCATGTCTTTAGGAGATTAATCGATTTTTAAGATTCAAATTTGTATGTTCTAGGTCTGGGAGAAAGAAAACCAATTTGTTTATGCCTACTTGAAGATTGCTTACATGCAGGGTTAGCTAAAATGCCTTTCAAAAACCCAAAAGGCCATGATAATTTTTATAATAGACTTTTCTCTGATATCCTAAAAAAATGCGAAGCAGCAATAACATTAAGGCTAAAATTATGAACTATGTTAGTTACAACATTCATAATTTTTTTTTTTTTTTTTTTTGGCGGTACGCGGCCTCTCACTGTTGTGGCCTCTCCCGTTGCGGAGCACAGGCTCCGGACGCGCAGGCTCAGTGGCCATGGCTCACGGGCCCAGCCACTCCGCAGCATGTGGGATCTTTCCGGACTGGGACACGAGCCTGTGTCCCCTGCCTCGGCAGGCGGACTCTCAACCACTGCGCCACTAGGGAAGCCCAACACTCATAATTTTTTATCCTATAGGTTTGCCGCATGATTACTACATGCAACAGAAAATTAAGCTATAGAACAATGTTCATGAACTTTTCCTTATGGCTCATTATAACACTGTTATAATGTCAGAAGAACCAAAAAAAAAAAAAATTACCAAGAGGGATTGCCAATGAGCCACTGGGATAACGTTAATTAAATAGAATATTAAGTCAATACTCTTTTTTTTCTTTTCTTTTTTTTTTTTTACAATATTTGGAAATTTTACTCTACTTATTGAGATAGGCTAGGATGATACTGTGGTAACAACCCCCAAATCTTAGTAGATAAACACATAAAAGTTTACTTCTGGCCCCTATTGGGTGGTGGTGGTGGTGCTGGTGTGTAGGTTGCTCTATTTAATCTCTCAGAGCTCACGAGGGTAGAGACTCAAATTTGGTTGGGTGGTACATTAGGGGAAGAGAGAGAATGGAGAATCCTGCAGGCTTTTCACTGCTTCACTGACAGAGGTCTTATCCACTCACACTTCATTAGCCAGAATTGGCCCTGTGTAATCACGAAGGGGCTGGAAAGTGTAGTCTCCTGTACATTCAGGAGGTCAAGGAGAATATTGGTGAGTGCTAGCAATGTTTATCATATTTCCAAAAATAACATAAAAGATAAATTATAACCACCTTATTTAAATTAGACATTTTGAGACAGCCTTATTACTTACTTGCTGGAAAACCTTGAACTAGTTACTTAACTTCTGCGAGCCTCAACGACCTCATCTAGAAAAGGGGTAATAATGATAGCTAACATTTATTGAGTATATGCTAGGAGCCAAGATCTGTTATAAGTACTTGACATATATATAATGCTTTAACTTTTTACAACTCATATGCAGAAGGAACTTATTACCACCATTGTTACAGATGAGGCAATCGGGGTACCAGGAGCCTGAGGAATTTGCTGATTCAGAAGGTTCATGAGACTTGGTTCTGATTGGAACCCAGGCATCTGGTGCCGGTGCTGCTAGGCTTCATGACTAGGCTATACCTCCTCTTTTGTAGGTAATCATACCTGTTTGAATTAGATGTGTATTAATTAGATTAATTAGATGTGTGTTGTACAGTAGGTGCAATCCTTGTCATTATAAACATTTTAGATGTGCTGGCAAAGACAGAAAGAGAAATTTGGCTAAAATGTTCAATTGAATAATCCAGTGAAAATGCTATTGTTTTATGGGGGTGTGGAATGGAGAGGGAGATGGGAAAGGTTATCCCCAAATGATTGTATATCTGGCTAAGTTTCTACCCACAGTTCTCTGCGGGGGCCCTTTACTCTCTATAACAGTTTCCATCGTGATCTCAGGTATTGACAATGATGTCCCTGGAGATTTCAGTTCTGGCATAGACACCTGACATATTTTCAGAGTTCTACAAAATAATGAATTTGATGGGGGTGCTGCAGAATAAATTGCTGGGTTCATCTCCTCTCTGAGGGCAAGTAGCTTCCATCCTAGCCCTCTTAGAGTTTCATATTGCTTAGGGATCAGTGTTTCTGGGTATGTCTTGAGCAACCAGTAACTTTGTTAGGTATTTCATTCAGATCCTCCCACTGTGCATATAAGAAATCACCAAGAATCCTGTTCTAGGAATTCAAAAGATCCCTCTGTCAGTTAGGAATGCTTTTGGGTGAAAGTAACAGAACACCTAAGGGGTGATTGTTGAAACAAGAGGACTTTGGCAGTGACCCAGACTCAATGGCTCCATTACTTCTGTCTCTGGTGGCTTCTTAGCCTTTTGCTCACAGTCACAAGATGGCTACTGAAGCTCCAACCATCCCACCCTTATACCAAAAGGAAAGTGATGGCAGAAAATGGGCTTTCCTTTTATCAGGGAAGAAAAGTTTTCTCTGAAACCTCACAGTACATGTTTCCTCACTGCTCACTGGTTACAGTGGTGTTGCATGCTCATTATTGGACCAGTTCACCATGTGTTGGGATAAAGCATCTTCCTCCAGTTCTTGATAAAAATTGTATTTGGCTAGAAAAGATAAAGGAGTGCGTGTGTGTATGTGTCTGTGGGTAGGCAATAAATTTTGTTTGCTGCATAGCCCTTCTCTCTCCTATAGGCACCCAGGAACAGATCACTCCCTATATGGATTTTCATTCTGAGAGCCTATTGGCTGCTTTGGAATTGATCCCAGAATCATACTAGGTGGTAACATTGGACTCCCCACCCAAGATGGGGAGGGTCAATCAGACTGTCTTTGGTGAGCCTCCAGCACATGGGGAGCTATGGTTCCTATAGATACCCTTCTTCATCATATCCCCAGCTATATCACCCAATGCTTATGTGCTAGTTAGAATGAATGAAGTGACTATTTTGGTGATTCTGTGTTAATTTGACTTCAAAGAGTTGCAAACATAGATCAATTTTAGGCAATAACCAGATCAAGCCATTTCAGGACAGTTTGTATCAGTCTTCATGTTTTTAACAAGATATGATGCCAGGTTGAGTCCGATGCAAATTCATTTGAAATTTTCAAGTTCAGTTAATGAAGGCGTCTAGATTATCTTTAGACCACACAGCCTGCTGCGCTAAAATGGGCCCATTGCAAAGTTATTCTCAAGGGCTGTTACTTCTGTTCCGCCGAACTTTTACTGTTTGTGAGTAAAAAGGGATGATAGTATTTTTGCTCTTCAAGTCTCCCTTTCATAACTTATGCAACGCATCAGCAAGAGTAGGGGACACTGAGGGCACCATGAAAGTTTACAGTGCACAGCATCAGTTTCCTTTCAGTTGCTCTTACTCCACAGTTGAGGTTGGAGGGGTGGAAGGAGCCCCTGACATGCATGGCTTGGTATCTACTCTGCCAGCGTTTCATGAGATGCTACTAACCAACTATGAAAAGACACTCTCTGGGTGTTGATCACAGGTTAGTCTGGGCAAATGACACTACAATTTAATTTTCATGATTGGTATGCGTTTAAACATTTTAATATTTATTTTTAAAATTGTATTTCAGTTTTCAGAAAACATAGAGTATGGAGAAAGAAATCATCCTCTTTAGGATAAGCATTTTTCCCAAGTTTCCTTTATTGTTGTTAAGTAAATAAATAACTTCTACAAAACTCATAGTCCAACTGGTTAACTCCTCTGTCCGCAGACACAGGAGCACTTCTTCACCTGGCAGGGATGCTGTGAAGCGTAGTTAATTGTTTGCAAAATGATCCCAAGCTCCTCGATGAAAGCAGCCACACTTCCCATGCCCGTTGTTACTGTTACAGTGATCTCTGCTGCCAAGGAGAATTGGATCCAGAATCTGCCTGGATTTTTTTTTTAAATAAATAAATTTATTTAGTTAGTTAGTTTTGGCTGCGTTGGGTCTTCGTTGCTGCGCGCGGGCTTTCTCTAGTTGCGGCGAGCGGGGGCTGCTCTTCGTTGTGGAGCGTGGGCTTCTCACTGTGGGGGCTTCTCTTGCTGCGGAGCACAGGCATTGAAGACTGGCTTGTGTTCAGAGAGGGGCGCATCGATGCTCGTTCAGTTGTTGGAAAATTGTTCAGCTTGCCTGTGATCTGATTAGGTTTACCTTTAGGGGTGGTGTGCTAGCCAGAGTCGGGTCTTTTACAAAGCTGCCTCCAATAGGGTAACGAGCATCAATCAGAGAAAGAATCCAGGAACAAACCAGTCATTTCCCCAAATTCCTTTTTGCTTTGCTTTTTTTGTTTTTTCAGAGATCAAATTCAAACAGCATTTTATGCTTTCTTTCACTGAACTAACAGTAGCCTGGAGAAGGTATTTTAATCCCTTTACAGAAACTTTTTCTATAAAGTGCACTTTCTGGGGCTCATCTGGAGCACTGCTGGTTTGGGCCTTCAACTGGACCTGGAAGTGCTGGCTGGTCCCTGCGTTGTGCTGTCTCCAAAGTCGTATTTATGGCAAAGGCTACGGTAACTATCAAAAGAAACATGGGCCTTTGTTATACCGCAGAAACTAACACAACATTTGTAAAGCAATTATACTCCAATAAAGATGTTAAGGAAAAAAAAAGAAAAAGAAAAAGAAAAAAACACAAAATAACGTGGACTGCCTCTGAGCTCCTCTGGAGCAGAGGAATGTTAAGCGAGACATCCATCTGCAAAAACAGTCAACTAAATATGCCCACTGCCTGTCCCTGAACTTTAGGAAAAATGGTTTATACTTTTTTTTTTTTAACATCTTTATTGGCGTATAATTGCTTTACAATGGTGTATTAGTTTCTGCTTTATAACAAAGTGAATCAGCTATACATATACATATGTTCCCATATCTCTTCCCTCTTGCGTCTGTCTCCCTCCCACCCTCCCTATCCCACCCCTCCATGCGGTCACAAAGCACCAAGCTGATCTCCCTGTGCTATGCAGCTGCTTCCCACTAGCTATCTGCCTTACGTTTGGTAGTGTATATATGTCCATGCCTCTCTCTCGCTTTGTCACAGCTCACCCTTCCCCCTCCCCATTTCCTCAAGTCCGTCTTCTAGTAGGTTTGTGTCTTTATTCCTGTCTTACCCCTAGGTTCTTCATGACATTTTTTTTTTTCTTAAATTCCATATATATGTGTTAGCATATGGTATTTGTCTTTCTCTTTCTGACTTACTTCACTCTGTATGACAGACTCTAGGTCTATCCACCTCATTACAAATAGCTCAATTTTGTTTCTTTTTATGGCTGAGTAATATTCCATTGTATACATGTGCCACATCCTCTTTATCCATTCATCCGATGATGGGCACTTAGGTTGTTTCCATCTCCGGGCTATTGTAAATAGAGCTGCAATGAACATTTTGGTACATGACTCTTTTTGAATTATGGTTTTCTCAGGGTATATGCCCAGTAGTGGGATTGCTGGGTCATATGGTAGTTCTATTTGTAGTTTTTTTAGGGAACCTCCATACTGTTCTCCATAGTGGCTGTACCAATTCACATTCCCACCAGCAGTGCAAGAGTGTTCCCTTTTCTCCACACCCTCTCCAGCATTTATTGTTTCTAGATTTTTTCATGATGGCCATTCTGACTGGTGTGAGATGATATCTCATTGTAGTTTTGATTTGCATTTCTCTAATGATTAATGATGTTGAGCATTCTTTCATGTGTTTGTTGGCAGTCTGTATATCTTCTTTGGAGAAATGTCTATTTAGGTCTTCTGCCCATTTTTGGATTGGGTTGTTTGTTTTTTTGTTATTGAGCTGCATGAGCTGCTTGTGAATTTTGGAAATTAATCCTTTGTCAGTTGCTTCATTTGCAAATATTTTCTCCCATTCTGAGGGTTGTCTTTTGGTCTTGCTTATGGTTTCCTTTGCTGTGCAAAAGCTTTGAAGTTTCATTAGGTCCCATTTGTTTATTTTTGTTTTTATTTCCATTTCTCTAGGAGGTGGGTCAAAAAGGATCTTGCTGTGATTTATGTCATAGAGTGTTCTGCCTATGTTTTCCTCTAAGAGTTTGATAGTTTCTGGCCTTACATTTAGGTCTTTAATCCATTTTGAGCTTATTTTTGTGTACGGTGTTAGGGAGTGATCTAATCTCATACTTTTACATGTACCTGTCCAGTTTTCCCAACACCACTTATTGAAGAGGCTGTCCTTTCTCCATTGTACATTCCTGCCTCCTTTATCAAAGATAAGGTGACCATATGTGCGTGGGTTTATCTCTGGGCTTTCTATCCTGTTCCATTGATCTATCTTTCTGTTTTTGTGCCAGTACCATACTGTCTTGATTACTGTAGCTTTGTAGTATAGTCTGAAGTCAGGGAGCCTGATTCCTCCAGCTCCGTTTTTCGTTCTCAAGATTGCTTTGGCTATTCGGGGTCTTTTGTGTTTCCATACAAATTGTGAAATTTTTTGTTCTAGTTCTGTGAAAACTGCCAGTGGTAGTTTGATAGGGATTGCATTGAATCTGTAGATTGCTTTGGGTAGTAGAGTCATTTTCACAATGTTGATTCTTCCAATCCAAGAACATACAAAATGAGTTTTAGAAAAGCAATAAAAGCCAAGGTATCCACCTTATACTGATTTCTGTATTAACAGAGAAAACACAGATTTTTAATGGTGCATATCATTTATTAGATGGATCATTCTATGGTAGTAATATTATTAATTATATCATGTATAATACAACTGTATGGTACCAGTTTTGTTAGAGCTCTGATGTATGATGTATTAGGTACTAATCTTATTTAATCCTCACAATGGTCCTATGTGATAGGTAGTTTGATTTTACAGTTGAAGAAATGGAAGATTTTACAGCTCAGTTACTTGTAAGTGGAGAAGCAGGGATTCCAACCTGTTGTCAAAGCGTAAGTCACAAGGTTCTACTGGGTACAGTTCTAGAACATGATATACTAATCATTATTGGTAATGATCAGAAAAATTCATGATTTACTATTCATTCAAATATTAGTTATAGGAACAGAAGATGATAAAATAACATCTGTGAATTTTTTTTTAACCGAAGAAAAATAAAATGAAAATGTAAATCAGCCAGAGGAAAAATGTCCTAAAACTGTTTCCAAAATCATTCTTAGTGGCAAATCCTTAGGCTAAATGGCAATGTATAGAAACTCAGTGCGGGGAATTCCCTAGTGATCCAGTGGTTAGGACTCTGCGCTTTCACTGCCGAGGGGCTCAGGTTCGATCCCTGGTCAGGGAACGAAGATCCCGCAAGCTGTGCAGCATGGCCAAAAAAAAAAACGAAAAAGAAAAAGAAACTGAATGCCACCAAATGATAAGGATTTTAGTTTACTAAAGTGCAAATAAAATGGGAATTATTTCTGTCAAAGCAAGAGCTGATTTCTACTACAGAGATTAGGGAATCAGGGACAGGGCAAAAACAGTAAGGTTCAGAATGTTTATTTAAAAATATACCATGATTCTTTACTTTGTAAATACTAAACATAACTTAGATATTGGAAATTCCTTCCAGAATAAATTATTAACCCCATGGTGGAAAGGACAGTGGACAGGAGGCTAGGAGGGACAGATTCTAGTCCTGCCTCCAATTAGCTAGCTCTGTGACCTTGGACGAGTCGCTTGACCTCTCCAGACTTCAGTTTTTTCACCTGTACAATGAGGTCTCTGGTCCCTTCCAATTCTAAAATGCTCAAAGTCTATGAGTCAAACTTATCTCATCTTTGCTAATGGTTCAGTTTTACTTTCCACACACCTCTTAGGGAATTGTCAAGGAACCAACTGAAAAAGCAATTCAATTCTCACATGAGTTTCTTTGCTCACTCCATGCCCCCAAGCTGCTGCTGCTGTTTTTAACCCCTTTGTCATTGGGAAACACTTTCAAGGATAGTGGGGAAGCAAGTAAGATGAAAATAATTTACCAAAAGACCGAGTTTTACATTTACATGCAATGCACTTATGTCCACTTTGCCATCTCGTTCGTTGTTCTGCTTTTCAATTACCCTCTGTTAGTTTGGATTGCTTTTTTGTTTTCATTTACCACAAAATCCTATTTAAAAAATTGTAACTTGGAAAACCAAGATGGATCCTCCTATTCAAATTAGCAAGGAACAAAATATTTTTAGATTTTTACCTACTAATTTTCCATGTGCAACAACTGTCACTATTTTAGCTGACAGAATTAATGAGCTGATTCAATTAAAAGGTTTTAGGAAAATTATTTATGGCTTAATGGTAAGTATATTAACAAAACCTCCATTACCACGTACAGCATACCTATCTCTTTCATCCTTGAAAATATTTTAAGATTTCTTTTTGGGAGCATATTTTAAAACAAATATAACAAGTATACAATAACTGCTTTATAAAAATGCCCTGCACTAAGTAGGAAATTGATACCCAGATGATACAAAGACCATGAAAGAGAAGGAAGGTGCAGTCTGCAGCTAACCTTGAAACCCCAAGCCTGTTTTTACCAGGAAAACAAACAAACAAGAAAACTAAAAAACTAATGAGTATGTAAGACCATCTAATAGGAGACAATCCTCAAATCTCACAATCCTCACGCAGAGCCCAAAGTATAGAAACCCAGTGTTTTTTTTGCGGTATGCAGGCCTTTCACTGTTGTGGCCTCTCCTGTTGCGGAGCACAGGCTCCGGATGTGCAGGCTCAGCGGCCATGGCTCGCGGGCCCAGCCACTCTGCGGCATGTGGGATCTTCCCGGACTGGGGCACGAACCCGTGTCCCCTGCATCGGCAGGCGGACTCTCAACCACTGTGCCACCAGGGAAGCCCGAAACCCAATGTTTTTCATCAATAATGTCATGTAACTTGTAGGCGTTTACTTTACTGAGACCAATAATTATCTGTGGCCTTCTAAAGTGTTTATCTTGCGTTTTAAAATCATATTTCTATTGAAATATTTTGCTTATATGAATTACTAAACAGATCTCAGCCATGGACAGATGTTATTTCACTTGATGTTATAGAACCAGTGAAAAATGTTACTGCTTATTTTATTACTCAGGCCCATGAACAAGATTATGAGTTCTGTTCCAAATGCTTAGAATGTACTTATACTTGCACTAAACATGAATGACCTAGGGTGGGAATTGAAACTATGTGGCATCTATGTGATCACTGCCCACTCCAAAGATTAGTGCCCATAATTGATCACAACCCTATTTCCCGCTGAGCTGAACTCGGCCTCAGAATCCTTCTCTATAGCAGTGGATGCAGCTACCACAAGCAAATAGAAAACTATTTGCTGCCTGAAGTCTAGAAGTAAAATATCTTATTAAAAGCCCCATAGGTTTGCCTCTTTCCTTATTACCCTGTAATTGTCCTCCCTGAAAATTTCAAATCTTTTGTTTTCATTTTGACAAGTAATGATTTATTTTAAAAAAAAATGACCATTTGGGACTTCCCTGGTGGCACAGTGGATAAGAATCCACCTGCCAATGGAGGGGACATGGGTTCGAGCCCTGGTCTGGGAAGATCCCACATGCCACGGAGCAACTAAGCCCGTGCGCCACAACTACTGATCCTGTGCTCTAGAGCCCGCCAGCCACAACTACTGAGCCCACGTGCCACAACTACTGAAGCCTGCGTGCCTAGAGCCCGTGCTCCACAACAAGAGAAGCCACCGCAATGAGAAGCCTGCACACCGCAACGAAGAGTAGCCCCCGCTCGCCACAACTAGAGAAAGCCTGCATGCAGGAACGAAGACCCAACGCAGCCAAAAATAAATTAAATCTTAAAAAAAAAAAAAAGACCATTTATTGCACATTTTTGAATTTCCCACAGCACCTCAAACACTTCTAAACACACATTAGGAACTCTATAAATACTTGTGTCTTGAAGAGTCTAAATGCTAGAAATACAAGATGGAAACATCCCACAGAGCCAAAGAGGACCCAATCACAGTGACGTCTGTCCTGGGCTTCAGTTCTCTCCAGACACTCACAGAAGGAATCACACACCAAAACGGCCCCAACAAATTAAGTCCTGGGAGAGCAAAGGAGAAACATGGAAATTCCAGTTCCTTTTGTGTTATAAGTTTTCAAAATATGAGGAAATATGCCAAATGCCTTTGATAATATACTCTGAATTAATGACTAACAGGGAAATGCCCCCTGAGCAGTTCATGGACAGTGTCTCTCCCAAGTCAGATCCTGTTGGCAAATGACCAAAGAACCCTTCTCTCCTGAGCCAGCAGACACTTCTATGGCCAGGAAGCACTCTGATATCAACTCAGCATTATAAAAGTGAGCAATTAAAAGCACCATTTGCAGTTAATCTAATAATTCCACTGAATATCCCCAAACCTGTGTACAAAACATATTTTATTTGGGGCCCTGACTTGATTTTAGGGTAAACTGTTTCTTAAATAGAAATATAAAGATAAAGATAAGCCTTAAGCCTTTTTTTTTTTAAGAGAAACAAAGATAAGATTTTAAAATGTTTGAGTTAATTTAGCAATATACTGGATAAACAATAAGGTACTAAGGCTAAATTTAAGGCAAATGCAATGAAAGAACATGAATTCCCCTTAAGACTAAGTATCAAATAGTCTGGTTGATGAAACTGCTGTACTTTAGGTTTTGAGGGTTTCTAAAGTAAGTAATTCTCTAATTAACACCAAAATATATGATGCTTTTCTCCGATTCCAATACATACACCCAGTTTTCAGCTGAAGAAAATGAGAAAGTTAAAATTAAAAAGGCCCAATTATTTCTTTAATGCAAGCAAGTGAGAACATATTTAATATAAATTTAACAGTCATTCATTTGTGCATTCAACATTTATTGAACACCTGCTCTGTGCCAGGAACTCTGTTAGCTATTAGGGGTTAGAGCGGGGAACAAGATATAGTTCCTACTCTATGGAGCTTACAAGCGAGTCAGAAATCTTGCCATTAAACAACTACAGAAAGAAGTATGTCAACAATTGAGATAAATGTGGCACAATCAAATAAAAGGCCCTTGTTTACAACTTTCGGTTTACTTACAAAACTATGGTTTCCTACAGAGGTCGTTTGGATTATGTAAATTTTGATTTGCCCTATAAAAGAAATTTCAATTAAAATTAAAAGATAGAGTCTCCTGGGCTTCCCTGGTGGCGCAGTGGTTGAGAGTCCGCCTGCCTATGCAGGGGACACGGGTTCGTGCCCCAGTCCGGGAAAATTCCACATGCCGCGGAGCGGCTGGGCCCGTGAGCCATGGCCGCTGAGCCTGCGTGTCCGGAGCCTGTGCTCGGCAACGGGAGAGGCCACAACAGTGAGAGGCCCGCGTACCGTTAAAAAAAAAAAAAAAGTCTCCTATAGATACATTCAATTGTAATTTCGGATTGTATCTGTGTTGAATATAAAAATGACAAAGGCATTTTTTTTTTTTTAAAGAAAAAAGTGCTATTTATTCTAGAAATGCTTTTAACGGAGGGTGTTTCCAGGGGAATTCACTGCTTTAGGTTAACGGTTGGTGGCTTCATGTTCAGGCCTCAATTAAACTCTGAACTTCCATTGTTATCACTTAATTGACTTGGTTATATCTCATGTCAGCATTTCCAAATGACCTTCCTTTTAAAAAATAAAAATTACCTGACATAGAAGCATTGTTGCAGCAATCCCACACTGTCTTCATGTATGGCTGGGCCTAGAATCTGCTTAGCTTATCTACCACTAGGGTACCTCCCATCATCCTTGCTTATAACATGAGACAGCTCCAGGTACATGCATGTTGAGGGAAAAGAGATGAAAAATGAAATCTATCTATTATCACGACTATTATTAAGATGACAACTAAATCCAATGATATCCACTTTATTCTAAGACAGGGAGTTAGTCTTAAATACCTTGCATATCACGATTAAATATTGTCAAGTTATGCTTATTTTAAAGCAGGATTATGTGCATCTTTTCCTTACAAGTGTCTCCGAAGGTTTAGTTGTGCTAGTTAACCAGATGGAAACTTAAATCCTTTTTACTTGTACGTGAGACAACAATAAGAACAAGTTGGGTTTCTTTAACTAATGAGTGGGATTTTATATAAAGTAGGTATGACGCCAAGATGCAACTCTGCTAGACTGACTGAAGCAAATTAAGGCATCAAATGAGCGTTTCCCCTCCCCCTGCATTGTGGAAAAGTTTTAAAAGTCTTTTTGAAGTACTTTGATCAAGCTTTGAAATCATTTTAGTGGATGACTATTGTATGAAAACTGTAATTTATAGTCCTTGACCTAAGCAGCTCTTTGTCTCACAGCCACATTCAAAACAATAGCAGGAAAGTGAAAAACACAAGGGGAACCCAAGCTGTTCTGGTTATTATTTAATTCATAATTCCATTTTCCTTAATCTTTCAAATCCAGGCATGTTCTTAATAAAACATCTTCAGACTGTTTTTACTATATATAGGAAGGTTAGTTTGGGGTAATACAATTAGATGGTCCGAACTTTTGTCACTGCGACCCTTCCTTAACCTGAGAGTGACTTCCCAGGCAGGTCCAGAGAGGCACCTCTCTATAAGTGGTGACAGTGCAGGCAAACTCCTATTGTTTGCCTTTTATTTCCTCTCTAGTTAACCTGGCTTTGTTCCTTGACCCTAATTGAGAATGTGCCAATTGGGAGATTTTCTCCTCCTGTCCTATTCACAAAATAGTTATACTTTTTGAGGCAACTTGCAGATCACATGGAAAATGGCAAGCTGCCCCCAACATGAACGAGCTAGGAGTGATTCTCTAACTAAATCACAGAGACATTTTACTATTTAAAATCGTAATTTTAATCAGCTGAACACCACCATTCAGCCTGAAAGTATCTGTAAACCTCACATGTTCTTTTGGCTCCTTTTGCCAAAACAGTTACTGACACACTAAACCTCAGACCATATTTGACCCTGTAATATCTTAGTTACAAGTTTTATCACCTTCAGATGCCAAAGATGCTTAGGTGTGCTTTTCCCCAGAGAGCTTAGGTCAATTGTTCTCCCCCAACTTGGACTCCAAAAAATATATGGATCAGGACTCCGATGAGCTGCATTTTGGTCCTGGGATCATTTTCTAGAGAGAAAAAGAGACAAGGGGTAGTGAGAGAGTGCGGAACGTGTGTCCACGTGGAAGGAAACTGCAAAGGCAGGAGAAGGCGAGGACAGCCAGGAAGAGGCAGGAAGTGAGGGGAGTACAGCACATGGAAGATCTAATTCAACTGAAACTCCAGGTCCTAGGGCGGAACAGGTTAAAAAGAGCAGACATCTCAGCTATCTTGGTTCCAGAGAGGAAAGGAAACACTGGGTGTAGCTCCTCAGGGAGGGGTGAGTGAATTAACTGTTCACTTGGGGGCTGTGCATTAATTAGTGAGGCCCCCCCCCAGGGCCCATTTAGTGGATGACCTCATCCAGGGCTCTAAGCTATCCCCTGGAGGCTTCAATGAGTGAATGCACCCCCCAAAGACGGACAGTTTATCATCTTCTTCCAGGGTGGAATCAAGCCTTGCCAATAATGAGCAGGTACACACACTGATGCTTAAAAGAAAATGATTCCCTCTGGAGATCCAGCTTTCTACTCTGCACCCCTGAGCCTCCCTTTTATATATGATTTTAGGAGTGTTAGAAGAGTTGACATACACCTCGCCTGAAGCAAAAGAAAAAAAAAGAATTCTCACCGTTCTTTGTTTGTTTTTTGGGTGGAAATGGGGTGGGGTCTATGAAGTCACCTGAAATACTGGATCCGCTTTGTTCTGAGCTCATGCCTCTGCATGCTTCGAACAAATAGGGTCTCTCGTTTGTGAGAGCAGACACTGGGCAAGTCTATATATGCAGAGAGAACAGCATTTAGTTTTACGTTCGTGCATATACTCCTGCTTTCTGACTTGGCATAATTTATTAACACAGTTTGCAGAAAGCTCCATAACACAAGATTTTACTTTTAATGTTCATGTTCTAATGATGAGAGCAAAGAAAAAAAAAAGGTGTCACCCCATGTATACCCTCTAGGGCTGATGTTTACATGGTCTAAATTTAAAAAACAAATAAGTAAACAAACAACACATACAGATAGACCACAGATGAGTATTCCTTACATAAAAGAGGAACAAGGAGGATTTCAGCTTCCAGTCTGGGAACGCTAGGCCCCTCACCACACTCTTCCAACTGAAAAATAGTAGACGTTATAATCACATTAGTTTTTATGTTGAATAAAGCTTAGTTTTAAATAACTTGTAACTTTATCATAGTACGTACAGTCTACTGCTGGTTCCTTCCCCACTTTTCAGGGCCAGATTTTAAAACCCCATTCATAAAGAGGAGGTGGTGCCCTTGCCAGAGAACACTGGTACCTTCTCCTAACACATTATGTCAGGGCACCAGTTGAAGAGCAAATTCTGAAATGCAAGCACCTCTTTCATTTTTTAAATGTATTTGTGCACCTTCGTCATAAATTTGTTTAATATAAAACAATCAAATTCTTGACGAAGGTTTAACAGGGTTTTCAACATCTGTGCAGATACATGTAATTTATTTCTAAAGAAGAAAAAGCAGTTTAGAGCATGCCATGAAAACTGCTTTTAACAACATTTTAGTCTAAAATGTGTGTGTGTGTGTGTGTGTTCGTGTGTGTGTGTGTGTGTGTGTGTGTGTGTGTGTGTGAGTGTGTATCAAGACAACAGCAGTGGTTCCAAATCATTCTATTTTACTCATGAAACCTGCATGGTGAATTTTACACTGAAACAGAAGTTTGCCTGATGCCGCCTTACAGTTTCATCTTCTTCCTCTTTCTTTTTTGTTTAATGCAACTTGCAACAGAGCTAAAATCCATGCCTGAACCTGACATGTTTGTGTCCTTCAAAAGGAAAGGCAGTAGGCAGATTTCTGCAAATCTTCTTAGGTACAAAATGAACAAAGTACAAATGGTACATTTAGTCTTTTGAAAGAACCAAGCAATGTATGTAACTTGAAGGTGTTTGTAAAAGTTACATTTTTACTAATATTTCCAAACTCATTCAACATTATAAAGAATATTATGTTTTGTCAACATGAGGGCAAATATTTTACTAAGTACATTTTTGCGTATGGATTAATTTTTCACCTTCCTAAAAGATAGGTTTATAATGAATTTACTGATGTTTTCCTTTAGATTGAAATTTGGTTTGCAGTAGAAAAAGTGAATAAGTGAAAGTGAACAAATACAAAACTTCTTTTGCTTACTTGAAAATTGCTCTAGGTTTATTTTTGGTACACTTAATTCATTCAAAGCCGAACAATCCTAATGCCTAAATTATTTGAGTGTTATATAATTATGCGGTATAAAATGCAGATACAAAGCAGAGTACAGAATGCGCTTTTGAAAAATTTTACTCATAAAAATACTGACTACCATACATACTGACAACTAGTTACGTTTAAAAATAAACTCTTGTCAAGGCTGGCACCCAGCTTCAGTCGTCTGCCCTCAGCCCCCAATCCAAAGAAGGAGTGTGGTTTCCAGACACAACGTAACTCATGCTTTTAAATGAGATAAATGGAAAATGTTTGGTGCTCAAATAAGTATTATAGAAAGAGGAAATTCTCATCAAGTATATTTTTTTCAGCTTGGCTTACTGCCATAGAAGTCAGGAAACCATAAAGACTGGACAAAACAAACGCAGGCTCCCAGCAAGGTCTGCCCTTGCAGGTGAGAGCGAAAATCTAGTTGCAGCCTTCATGATTCCGGCTTTGCTGGGACTGTGCTAGGTTATTCCATGACAGTAACGCAACCCTGGGTATCTGTGAGTGTACATGAAGGGAAAGGGGGAGGGAGAGAGAATGAATGGAGGCTTACCAAAAAAAAAAAAAAAAAAATAAGAGGGCGATTCAGTAACTGGGAGGAAAATTGAAAAATCACACCTTTCAGTCTCCACATTTTTTCTTTTGTTCAGTATATAAGGAGAAACCATCCGGAAGGAAGAAAGATTATGACTATCTATAAACTAACTGTTCGACAGAGACAGAAATGCTGATAATGAGTGGGCTGTGTCTGTAGTTCTTGGCTGTTCACATGAGCAAGGGGTGAAGGAAAACAGAAACTCTTGATATGTTTGTCTAAAGAGGTAGTGGTGTGACCACGGGCAGCGAGAGTTCAGCTGAAGTTCAGGGCAGATGCTGCCAGGAGTTTACACTGCAGGAAAGTAAAATTGCTTCCGGATTCATCTTTTCCTCCCAGCTTCTCTTCCAGGACCATCAGGGTCAAGCAATGCTATGGCATAAGGTGACGATGTTGGTGGGGAAACAGGCTTGGAGCAGGATGCCCCTTTCCCGGTTACAGTCTAGCTCCTGGATAAATCCGTACCAGTAGATGACTAAGCCTGGCCCAAACCTGCAAAAACATGAGAAAATAACATGCACACATAGTATCAACACAGTTCCAGAAAAAAGGTAATCTTTGAAGCATGGATAAGATGATTAAATGACTTTATCGTACGAAGTTTTTGTTTCGGTGGCTACGATTATGACTGAAAGTAGCTGAACTTACACCAAAGAGCTTCTTTCATGCAAGTGTCACCGCCTTGGACGGATTTGTTACCTTTCTTTCAAGGAACCTGAACTATTTCACTACTCTAATTACCTCTCAGTCAGGTGTTGTGACGACTTAGCTGATGAAGGACAAAAGCAGAGTAGAAACAGCATTGGTTTGGGCAGCACCAGGCTTGGGATTTTAGCCTCTTGACATTTAGAGGCACTCTTTTAAAAGTTAAACCTACCTATTTTCAACTAAGGAAAAAAAATATTTGGAAAATAATTTTAAAAAAATCAACAGCTCAAGGTCTTCTTCTGGCTATAATGCTCTATTCACGTACCAATAGGGCCAGAAGTTCCTTCTGTCATTCATTCTTTCTAGTCTTAAAAACAAAAAACAAACCCATATGACAACTGGGATCCTGCAAAGAGTTCTCTCGGCCCCTTCGCTCTCTGCATTACAGCCTCTCTAAGCGTGAACATGGCATGAAATTTGGTCGTAGGTTCTCATCACAAAAGTAAGGAATAATGCCATGTAGAGTTCTGAAAAAGTCTAGACAGATGGAGGCTTGAAACCTCAATGTTTCTAAATTGTGCCTCCGAATTATCTCCAATTTGGTTAGCGGCTCACTCAGGAAGTAGCCAGCAGGAAGTTGAGACCTCTAGGCTGGGTTCATAACGATGTAATCACTATCAATCACTGTGCACACAGAGATGTTTTGCACATCAGTTTCACGTTTTTCCTACCGAGAGTACTTAATTAAAGGGCAGCTCTACTTTTGGTGTCGTGTTGCAGGAATTTTACAGTGAAAGCATAAATTATGAACGTTGGGTTAGTAAAAGGATGTCTAAAAACAGAACTGCTTTCTGTATTCTGACATTACAGCAGGCTGAACCACGCTAGGCCAAAAAGCTTTTTCCTTCCATGATTTATTATATGCTGAAGTGTACTTGCCAAACCTAACAGTACAGGATGGGCTGCAAGATACTGTATGCACAGAAACAAGTTCAGTTGGATGTCATGGAATAGTTTATTTGCCAAGCTGTACACGAGATTAATTAAAACTTTTGTATTCCCTCCATGCAGGGATAGAATCATGAGATGTTGACTCATCAACTGAACTTGTTCTAGGGGACACGGGAGCTGTATAGGATGAGAGGCCTTGGAGCACCAGGCGCTGTGACATTTACCTGAATTCAGGGCTGACTGCAAATGCTTTTGTTTCTCAGTATCTCTGGGGAGAGTTTCCTTTGTGGTCAGAAGAATCAGGCACCTAGGGCACGAGGTATTTGGGGCCCCAGTGCTTAAATGCACACCAGGTGAAGCTCACACCTGGACGAGGTCTTGCTTCCATTTTAACCAAGGGTTTCTTAGTAACTTTTAATCACAAACAGTTGTCTGCAATGGATACCATTTGGTATCTTGATTTTACAAAGAGCTCTATGGCTAGTATCAAATGATCTCAGGTTTGTCAAAACAAGTCTGGCAAGAGCAAGAAGACCTGTGATTTGGAGGACCATGTCTGAGAAGCCTCAAACCTTCCCATCAGTGAAGCAGCCCTCAGTCACAGCCTCAAGAAATCTACTGTTAACCTCAACACATTCCCCTGTTTTATTACACAGCCATTCTTGAGGCCGTGATGTCCTTTAGAAAGGCGCTCATATTTCTATGAAGGGAGGAAAAAAAAAAAGGTGATCTAACCAGTCATGGAAAAGAACAAAAGAATATATAGAGGTCATAAACAACAAGCCCAGTGTTTTGAAGATTTAATAAAACAAAAACACATATCACCAGCCTGCGCTTTCCCTGAAACATAAGCCAAAGGACACGAAGCAAGAAGGCTCTTTACGAAAATGGCATTTTCTAGGCATGAAAGTCAGGCTGGGGAACACCTCAGTGACCAAGAAAGTGGACTTGTTTCACTTGTGAGGCAACACATGAAATCAGCACCTGGAAAAGGTTTTGCAAGATTGTGAATCTAAACATTTCATGTAGTGGTTCACTTAGGAGGACTCTCTGAAGGTAGCAACACAGATCTATGAACTGTTTTTAGTATATATGAGAAATGACTCGCAAGAAGGCTCTACCCTCTATCTAAGTCATTGTTCCCTAGCTTTGGGGTGAAATTATATTTACTTGGGAAATACCAGCTCTCTCATATGACCCAAAAGCTCTGATTGACAATATGTGCTTAATTAATTAAAAACGAGGAACTACGACTCCCTTTGTAAATAAAGATTGGTAGACGGAGGCTTTCAAATTATATAGTCTTTGAATGACAACAATAATGAGGACTTTAGAGGGTTAAAAGTTTGGAAATTTAACGGGAGAACAAGACCTGGCCTTGTTCCCAATACCTTGAGTGCATTTCTGACGTTTCTCCAACAGCTGAGGATCCAGAGATTATCAGATGCCGGCAAATTAACCTTTCAGCAACTTGGCTGTTTATGAAGAGGCCGACCGCATGAGGCAACATTACATAATCCATTCCTCCATTATCGGAACCAGCAGAAGGCAACATGTAGGCTGATAATTCGAAAAATCAAGCAACCCATCTCTAGTATTTCCTTCTGAAAAGTTGTAAAACGGAGTAAACAAGACCTAGGAAATTTTTATGTTGGTCAAGTACAGGCTGATGGGCCCAGAGACTTCACCTTTTTGATGCCTACTTCCATTTATTGTGGCACTACTGGACAATAATGAGATCACTGGGAAGGCAAACATAACCTTTGTGACCAATAAAAATCAGAGTCTATTCACAGAATTTAAAAGAAAACAGAGTCCTTGGATCTGAGCATATGTGCAAAGCAGAGGGTTGGTCTGCTACTGGGATTGCAGCCCTCCCTACCAGGCTGGAGACACTCAGTAATGGGATGTATATGGATATCTGAATTGACTGTGTAAACACATTTCAAGGTTGACTATAATTTGAAGGTTACTATACTCATGGTCAAGTAATAAGATCAAAGACTCCAAATGGATTTTAAAAACTCCTGTGGAGCAGAGCCTGGAATGTAAGTGACTCTTGAACAAGTAATTCTGCTTGCAAATAAAATACCACCAAATTAGCAACAATAACAAATACCTCTTGAAAAAATGGGAGGTGAAAGTCAAGCGCCATGACAGACCTTGAGGGTATGAAAGATAAAGCTCCTCATAAATAATGGCAACCTTATAAATGTGTTTGAAATGTGTTTCTCTGGTTTCCTTCCATTTTAGCGTATTTAGAGAAATTAAGCAGGAGGCTGTGGAATGAAAGCTGGGCACCTTTCTGTGGTCTTTGTGCACAGTTGTCTCCCAGAGATTACACGGTTCATCATTTGTCTCTTTGCTACGTTGTGACCCTTTTGAGGCAAGGACCATGTTTTATTTACATTTGTGTCCTCTGGGGCTAGCACAGTACCTGGTACATGACAGATACCCTCAAGAACAAGATGGAGAACACAGAGTTAATAATAGGATCAGACAGCTTTGTTGCACTGGTTACTGAATCAGTGGAGGCCTAGAGATGGGCAAGATGGAAGGACTCGGCTATTGCCATGGTCTGGCATTTTTATTAGTGAGCAGGATAGCACCCTAATGGCATACAAACAGATTATAGTGCTAGTAATAATAACAGTTACAACAATGTTAATTATTAACACTTTCATCGCACTTACTATGTGACAGACACTGTTCTAGGCACTTTACACGTATCGATCCATTTAACTCTCAGGTCAGCCCCATGAGGGAGGAAGATACAATTACTGTCCCTATTTTACAAATGAAGAAACTGAGGCACAGAGAAATTAAGTATCTTGCCAAAGGTCTTAGCTAAAAAGTGGAGGGACATGTTTTGGAACCCAGGACTGGATGGAGGGTCTGTGACTGTCTTGCTATGATGTAGTGATCAGTCTACTAAATATGGTAAAATGGTATTAGAATGGTATTTCTTTAACCAGAAAAAGAGGGGAAATGCCCTATGAACTTGTTAGACCACACATAGAGTGTTGTGGAGGGTTCTGGTGTCATATTTTAAGGAGAATATCTCTAGTCTGGAAATGATCCAGAGGAGACCTCTAGGATGTTTGAGGAAGCATTAGATTAACAAAGTATATGTGACCTGAAAATGAGAACTCAGGGTGGTGATATGCTCATTCACCACCTACGGATGTTTGCAGTCCTCATGGGAGAAGGAATTAGATTCCTATTGTAGCTCTTGAGCACAGACCTAGGGCACTGTTTAAAAGTAACCAAGAATCAGATTTTGATTTAACATGAATAACAATCATTGAGTGAGTTTGGAAGTGGATCTTTCCTCAGTCAGGCCTTCGGATGAGACCACAGACCCTGAGCCAATAACTTAAATGCTGAGAGAAGGTGAAGAAGAGGGCCCAACAAGCTATACCCATATTCCTGACCCACAGAAAAGGTGAGATAACAAATGTGTGCTATTTTAAGTCATGTAGTTTTGGGTGTTTTTTTTAATATAGCAATAGATAACTAATAGATACACCTGCACTACAGACTTGAGTAGTCAAATACCATTCTTCACGTATGCAGTATGGAGAGTCCTGTTGGCTACAGACTGGCTTTTGTCAGTTACACCTGCACCTAGACTTTATAGCAGAAGGGATTACCGAATGAGATTATCAATAAGTAGCAACTCTTCATCAAGGGGAAATCTCAGATAGGAAGCAACTCTGTTTTTACACTAACAGAGCTTCCTGGCTCCTAACTTAGACTATATACCAAGGCCCCTCCCTGCTGCATATCTAGGATGCTGGGGTTATCCAAAGAAATATAGAAATCATAAAATAAAATGAAGAATTCTGCATATTTTCTCAAGTTCTGTGGTTTTGGTGTTAGAGTTGGTTATTGGGCTTCTGAAGCTGCAAATAGAGGGTAGAGATAGGGTGTGGGAGGTTGGTTACAGTTGAGGTGACTGCTGACAATTAGAGAAGAGACACTAAAAAAACCCAACCAACCAACCAAACAAACAAAAAAACAACCCAATTGTAGTAATCCAAGGCTATTTGGTGCGGGGGCAAATAGACTTTGTCAACCTCAACAGGTGCTGAGGACAGCCCAGGAAAAACAAATGCTGGTTTCATTTTGTTCAGTTAAAAAAGGCAGTAAAATCTGTAAGATATTTTTTAAAAAATTGTCACCAAGAATGTTTTAAAAATGGTACTTCAGTGAGTAAATTCTTAGTTTTCCAGAAAAATTTAGCTATCCTCAGATAGTCTCTGAGGTTGTTAGATTATGAATGTTGGACAGAATACGGTACAAGTTATAAAGGAAGTCTTTCTACAGCTCTCTGAGCAAGTCAGAGGCACAGACAGGAAATTTGGGCCCCCAAATTAAGGAAGGACTTGCTTACTCTTTCTAAACTATAAAAAAAAAAATACCCTCCCTCCCTTGCCATGCCTCTACATTATCCTATAACTCAGGAATTACTTGGATGGTAGGTTTACTTATGGAGAAAAGAGAAGACTATTAACTTTCTATTGTTAAGACTTTTCCTTGAGGCACCTTCTTCAGAGAGGTTGAAATGAAAGATAAATGCAGGAATTTAGAGATTTCCAATCACATATTAGATATCATTTTGCGAAATTAGCCCCCAAAACCAGCTCCCTGGTTGGTTTCCTGAAGCCTGTTTAGCTTCTATGTCTCCACAGATTTCAGAGGGCACTTGACCAGACATTATGTCTATAAAGATGCTGTCTTAATACAAATAAAATGATTCTAATACCCAACAGCAAAAAGGTAACTTTTACTGCACAATCATTACGTGGCAGGCAGTGCTTCAAGCACTTTTTTTTTTTTTTTTTTTTTTTTTTTGCAGTACGCAGGCCTCTCACTGTTGTGGCCTCTCCCGCTGCGGAGCACAGGCTCCAGACGCACAGGCACAGTGGCCATGGCTCACGGGCCCAGCCGCTCCGCGGCATGTGGGATCTTCCTGGACCGGGGCACGAACCCGTGTCCCCTGCATCAGCAGGCGGACTCTCAACCACTGTGCCACCAGGGAAGCCCGTCAAGCACTTTTACATGTACAGACAATTTGGTATGCACAAGCCAGCCCCCTATGCAGGAAGGGTGGGGGTGATACTGTGATTATCCCCATTTCACAGATGAAAAAACTGAGGCACTAAAATGGTTAGGCTTTGAACTTAAGCAGTCTGGCTCTATGGCTTGTGCTTGTAACAACTACATTATACTGTCTCTCATTATGCCTTGTATTTACACAGCAATTTGTAACAGTCATTCACCTTTGAAAAAATATTTACAACACCTAGAAATGAGAGAGGAGCAGGGGCCTGGAAGGCAGGTGACTAATCAAAAGTTCAGTGTATGTGTTGGAATTCACTGTCCTACAGGAATAATTCTTCAAGTATGAAGTCAATAGTTTCACACTAAAAAGTTCATCTAGCTACTCTTTTAGGTTTAAGTGTCACCATGTTTAGGAAGTATATGTAAAGCAATGTACAATTCAGGTGAAAGAAATTAAAGTGACTGCATTTGAGGGAGCATATTTGAAGCATTTGACAATCAGGTGGAAGTAAGCTGGGGAATGAGAATCATAGCCTGTTCACATAAATGGAAATAAACAGCTGGAACAAGTTATGAGGAAAACTGAGGGAAGCAACGGGTCTAAGTGAGTGTGTCAGGTGGAGATTTGTTTTCCCAGAAAAGAAGGTTCAGACTTGCTAAACAGGGTTGATACGGTGAACTCCAAAGGCCCATTTTTACTCCTAAAATCCTTCTAGTACAGAGATGTATCTCATATTTGTGCAATTAACTTGGCTTATCAATGTTTTCAGCTCCAAGAGAAAATAACCACGTATTTAAAAAAATCAATACAATTTTCCATCTCTTTTGATAATATGAAGGTGAAGGGTGGTGGAAGACTCATATCCTATTGTACAATTTGCCTTTCTACATAGAATAAGAGAAAACTCATGAGACTGATCATATACTTCTCAATGAGCTACGTTACCATTTTTACATAAAAAAGGATTCTAATGCACCAGGGTTCTACAATATAAATCTGGATCAAGTCAATAAAACAAACAATTTTCAACTGAAGGATGACAAGAGGACCATGGAATGATCTGATGATTTTAGTAAAGTTTCTTGTTCATGAGGGTCTTCATAAAACAGTAAAAATAAAACCTAGCTGTATTGATTCAAATCTTTGTTTCCAACCCAAATCTTATTTTTCAATTCATAAGCAAATAGAAAACGCCTCTCCAAAAGAGGAATAGCAGAGAATCTTTTTTTTTTTTTTTCTCATTTTGAGTTGCTGTGTGGGGTCTGGGATATCTTCTGAGGATGTGTGCAGACATGTGGCTGCTGGAAGTCAATTGTTTCACCATCAAAAAGACTTGCATGTGGTTTTCATGAAGAACACATTCTCAAACACACAGTTCAGGATGAAGGAGAAATATAAAACATCTTGTAATTGTTTTAAAATAAACTCTTATACTGTTTATTTAGTTTTAATCTGCGTGTTGTAGATTGGTTATGCACTTGTTAATCACTGTTGTATGTATCTCTAGACAGAGTTGTAAATAACTTCAGTCCAAGTGAAATATGCTTGCACATGTTTATATGCAAAGTATGTGTGTATTTATGCCTATGTATAAATATGTGTACAATAATAATAGATTAGTGATCATGCAATATAGCATCCTAAGGTTCTGGCACTATGGTCAATTTCATATACAATGCGAATAGTCTTTTTTGGTAATATATAGAGATGAAGTAAAAATATAAATTGATTGTTTCATTTGCTTTTTTTGCTTGGCAGTTCTGTGTTTGCAAATTGAAATGACTAAAGAAAGAGAATCCTGGTTACGAATATTCTGGTTCAATTCATGGATCTTGGTTAGTAAAATTGCAGTTCTCTTTGTAACATCAACTCACTGTCTATAATTTTGAAAACAAAAAAGGAAAATATATGAGAAATACTGATTCACCCTTGGCCTTTATGCCACATAGAAAATAAACAGAAAATACATTATTTTGAAGAAAATGTAAAATGTATATAAATACACAACCACAACCACCTGAAATTCTCCCTGGTGTTTATACAACTCGGCATTTTCATGTCTACATTAAATTGCCTGGAAAAGTGCTTAATTTCCACTCCACTTAGTCCTGTGTTGGAAATTCTTAGATGCTATACTAACAGTCTTTCCAGCCTATAGTAAATCTCTTCTCCAAAGAGAAAAACTGAGGTAGGCAGGATAGAAAACAAAGGCAGAAGCCTTTTTATATTTAATCTGTTGTCTTTAATATCTGTTTTCTTGGAGAAACACTAACCCCTGGCAGTGAGGCAGGCTCTCTGCATGTGCCCATTAAGAGTCTATATATAAGCCTGCATATTCATCCTGCGTGGAGCACAAGTCACACAAGAAAGGATATTCCTCTCCTTTAGATACTTACAGTTCAAATTTTAATAATGTAGAACCATGCACATTTAAGTGTAAAATATAAGTTTCTGAATATTGAATACTTATTATTGAATAATAAAATAATAAACGAACAAAGTGCCAAAAGGTTCACAGCGAAAGAATAATCAGAACAATAACATGGTGTTCTAGAAGTCTTCCTAGACAAGGCGAGTTCCCAGCTATGCTGCATTTATTCATACAATGGCCCTTTTAATTTTTTCCATTATACACACATGTTTTTTGAGGGAAGAATGAAGACTGGGGTTAGGGGTCCCAAGAGATGTAGAGGGATGGCAGAATCAGAAGCATATTGAGACGATTTCATTGTAAGACTAGAGAATGAGTTTAAGTATGATAGCCCTGTTTTTTTTGTTTCAAATGAGGATGTGTAGAGTGGACAGTACACATCCTCAAATGGGAAGAAGAGAGAAACACCAAATGCAGTGAAAGAAACCGAAACCATAAAAATCACAAAGTACCCAAGGTCATATTTACTTTGAAAAACGCTTAAGTACTAAGAGTGAGAGAACACTTCAGGCGGACCTTGGGTGCAAATCATATCTATCTCCCTAGAATTTATACCCCAGCCTTCTTCCAAAAGTTGGGGTAGTTTACAAAATTGGTTGTGTGAATTATTACATGTTTTCTCAGTTATTTCCCCAGGGAAACATGCCAAAGGCAAACCCATCATTTCAGCTGATTTAGGGTTTGATGCCAGGGGATTTATAATTGATATGACAACCATAATGGAAAGTGATCATCACACTGGCAACACATGGGCTGACAGTGCGCTAGTCCATTTTGGTGTTTGCCAGTTAGAGACTTGCTCGGATAAATTTTGAGGTTATTTCTGAACTTTTCATTACCAACTTCCTGAATACTAGAAACTAGAAATGTGTTATAAAATAGAAAAGATTTTATCACATAAACATTGCTTACCCCAAATATATTTTTTTCACATAGTCTTTTATTATTAGGTAGAGGGGGGATGGAGTCTCTTTTTCCTCGGCTCAGTTCACAGAAGATCACAGGGTAACCCAGACTTCAGTCAGACATTTATCTCAAGACACAAAGAGATTTATGGGTTCTGGATATATAAAAGTCTGCTTAAAATAAAAAAATTATCGGAATTTTCATACTTGGCAAAGTCAAATAACTAAAGGATTAAGGCTGATACATGTTTGCCCTATAAATCTATCGTTAACCAAATGTGACACAATGCTTCAGGTATGTCAGATCCCAACTTGCTCTAAACGTGTAGTTAAAAATTTCTCTTAATCACAGTAAATATTTCACGATAAGGAAGATCTCTCTGGCTAACCATCACAGTCCTCAAAAGCAAACCTCCCAATTTTACAGATCCATAAAGGCAAATACTGGAAAGAGGAGAAAAAAATCTGAAGGTAGAACCATCTAGGTCATTAGGAAAAGTGGTCAGGCAAGGAAAAACAATTTACAAAGTACGGTTCTTAGAAAAAAATAAAATAGAGATAATCCAGCCTTGCAGTTATTAAACAAACACTTCTAGAATGCAAGCTCCATGAGGACAGCTTGTATTTCACCGCACACAGGAGTCAGCCAATAAATATTGCATGAATGAATACCACTATAGAGCCCCTGCCTCAGGAGAAGCTGTGAATGCTATCATGCATTTGGAAAAAAAAAAACCTTTTGCTGATAACTCTCCACCGTGTAGGGAAGAAAAGTCATTTTTAAAGGTGAGAAAACGAGCTTTAAAAATATGCCCAAGTTGCACACTGAAGAGCTAGCTCCCCGAGGGGCTATTAGGGATCTCTGCTTTCCAGGTTGTTACGGGGGAGATGATGCTGTGTTCTAAAAGCTGGGAGGAAACACGAGTACTGTTCCCTAGAAGGGCCACTCCTGATGGCTGACGTGGTGACTGTGAGGTGGGTAGGAATTAACTGCTAAGAAGAAAAACTAAGCACTTGGGAGCCAATCACTGCACACAGGTGGCTCTCTCTTCCTTGAAATACAATCAATTCAGGTAGGCTTTTGTTTACAGTAGCTTTTATCTAGAAGATAAGGTTGTAAAAACATCAATCAAAATGAAGTACTACTGTTTCTGGCCATATCTCAGCAGGTTCATCTGTTTTATTTCTTCCTCCCTTTCCAAATACCTTAAGGTGTTTAAGATGAGTGAAGAGATACCAAACTATTACAGTGAACTGTATTTGTATGACACACGGATTTGCACCCCATGAACCACAAATACCATCCCTACGGTGCCTGAGCATTCCCAGGTTCAGGAGGAGCCTGTGTTCCTGTTGCTTTGCTTTTCGATCCCATATAAACTTTACAGAACGATCTTTACGCCATTTTCAATAGTGCTGCTTTAAGAAAATGAGGAGCTGATGGCTTCTCTATGTTGGTGTGAGGCTTTTAACTTATTTCTACCCTGCCCTTTCCCCCAAAAGGCGTGTATAATAAAATAGCAAAATAGAAATAGAAAATTGAGCTCAGGAAGAGAAGAATGCATTTTACGGTTAAACTGAACTTCGAAGGTCAACTGCACAGTTAACAAAATTTTAAATTTAAGCCCATAAAGACCCTAGCTGTTTTTATTTTTAACTGCATTACTTATTTAATGCCAGATCCGTACAATGAAGCTCTGAGGCAGGGATGTTTCCAAGTGATGAGGGTAACTCTGTTGAGGGAGTGAAAAGGCACACTGGCTCAACTCCAGAGAATAGTTACCAACAGGGCAGTGAGGTGGGCAGGAGAGGCCTGACCGTCACGCACAGACAGACGCATGGGAGGGCAGCTGTACTGGTGGTCACCTGGAAACAGACCTTAAAGCTAGACACAGCCGGCAGGCCCCCCACCCCCCACCCCGGGCTGGATGCAGGTTGTACTGAGGGTCTGCATGGTGGAAAATATCTTATCGGTCCTTCTTCAGATTACAAATCACTCGTCAGGGCTGGGCTCTGTGAGTAATTTTTCTGCTTGATCCCCTTCTAAATACAACTAGAGTAAGGCATTCTAGTAAATGTAATGCCTGGTGGTTAACCCATTTCAGACTCAAGTCACCTAGATTCAAAGGATACTTGACTGACTTTGCTCCAAGTTTATCTTGCTGCCCATAGTCCCAGTCTTTGGAACTGGTAGAAGATACAGACTATTTGATTTTTATTTCTTTGAGGAAAATAACACCGCTGATAATCATAATAATAGCCATAAACATAACAGCAGCTGGTACATACTGAACGATCACCACGTGCCAGCTACTCCTCTAAGCTATTTATACGTATTATCTCATTTAAAACAAAAGCCCTATGAGTAGTAGCCAATAGTAGTACTTACACTTTCATGTTGAGGAAACTGTTCTAAAGCTGTGCTAAACTGACCATAATGATGACAATGAAGAGAATTAACACCTGCATGCTTACCGTGTGCCTAGCACTGCACTAACCATGTACGTTATTTTCATTTACTACATGCAATAAACCTACGACGTATGAAGTATTACTAGTGCCATTTTACAAACGAGAAAATAGAGACACGGAGAGGTGAGGCCGCTTACTCATGCGAGGAGATAAAGCTCGAAAGTGGTGCAGGTGTTAACCCATGTCCTCTGCGTGCAGGGCTCCCTCCCTGAGCAGCTATGCTACAAGGCCTTCTGCGCTTCAGACTCCCCCAAATACTCTTCCAAACCCTTACAACATCACTACCAACCACCTCCCCATGCCAATCTCAAGGTAAGGCTCCTGTCTGTCTAGGTTCAATACGAATGCTTTACTAAAGGATTCTTCCACGCTGGACAAATCTTTCCTCTTCTATAAAATGTGGAGGCTGGAAGACATCATCTTTAATGTACCTTTCATTTTTAACTTCCTGTGTCTTGTTCTCCATCTGTAAAGCAGGTATAATAGAACTTGTATCCTGGAATTCAAGGTGGATTTGAGAATAAATAAGCTTCACAGCACTTTAATTTGTTGTTAATTCATTGTTGCCCCCTTACAAAAATTCTGCCCGATAGTGGAATGTAATAAAGAAACCTCCCAACCCTTGTTCCCCTCTCCCCAACCAATGAATGGGTAGATCTATGTCCAGAGGACTGGAAATAGACCCATTAGGAGAAAGAAAACCAGGTCAAATAATAATCCAGGCAGTATTGGGAAGTACTTTATCCAGGGAGAAAACAAGATGAAGAACTGGGTAGGAAGTGTGAGTAAAGCACAGTCAAAACATTTCCTCCATTTCTAACTAGACTAGATGCTTCTTGGAGCCAGAAAGCAGGAAAGGTCACATCATACAGTCATTCCTGCCCTTAAAAAGAAAAGCTGATCAGCTTCATGGGACCAGGAGAAACTCTACTTCAAAAGAGACTTGACAAAAAAATGCTGATGATGTCAGTGATTTAAATTTTATTTAAATACAGGTTCTTGCTCTTAATGACATGACTCCGCTGAGCCTGTTCCCACATTCTGGCCCCAGGTCATCCACTAAGAAGGGCTGCACACACAGATTTCAGAACAGTGCCTTGAGATTTCATTTTCCCATCCCAGATACATTTCTTGTTAGACCAAGGGCATTTTGAAGTCTCCCCAAGCTTAGCAGTTCATCTTTGTAATAAATGGTTTCAGTATTTTTAAAAAGGGAGAACATAAAAGGAACAACCTTGAGCATTTTTTTAACATCTTTATTGGAGTATAATTGCTTTACAATGGTGTGTTAGTTTCTGCTTTATAACAAGGTGAATCAGTTATACATATACATATGTTCCCATCTCTCTTCCCTCTTGCATCTCCCTCCCTCCCACCCTCCCTATCCCACCCCTCTAGGTGGTCAGAAAGCACCGAACTGATCTCCCTTTGCTATGCGGCTGCTTCCCACTAGCTGTCTACCTTACGTTTGGTAGTGTATATATGTCCATGCCTCTCTCTCACTTTGTCACAGCTTACCCTTCCCCCTCCCCATATCTTCAAGTCCATTCTCTAGTAGGTCTGTGTCTTTATTCTTGTCTTACCCCTAGGTTCTTCATGACATTTTTTTTTCTTAGATTCCATATATATGCGTTAGCATACGGTATTTGTCTTTCTCTTTCTGACTTACTTCACTCTGTATGACAGACTGTAGGTCCATCCACCTCACTACGAATAACTCAATTTCGTTTCTTTTTATGGCTGAGTAATATTCCATTGTATATATGTGCCACATCTTCTTTATCCATTCATCCAATGATGGACACTTAGGTTGCTTCCATCTCCTGGCTATTGTAAGTAGAGCTGCAGTAAACATTGTGGTACATGACTTTTTGAATTATGATTTTCTCAGGGTATATGCCCAGTAGTGGGATTGCTGGGTCATATGGTAGTTCTATTTGTAGTTTTTTAAGGAACCTCCATACTGTTCTCCATAGTGGCTGTACCAATTCACATTCCCACCAGCAGTGCAAGAGTGTTCCCTTTTCTCCACACCCTCTCCAGCATTTATTGTTTGTAGATTTTTTGATGATGGCCATTCTGACCAGTGTGAGATGATATCTCATTGTAGTTTTGATTTGCATTTTTCTAATGATTAATGATGTTGAGCATTCTTTCATGTGTTTGTTGGCAACCTGTATATCCTTGAGCATTTTCAACTAATACTTAAGGACTCTGGAAACAGGATAAAGGAAACTTCTGACTTAGGAAACAAATGAAGGTTGATATTTGAAACTGTCCTGACAAACTTTTTGGACACTGAGGCTGGCCTCTGAGGCAGATGGGGTCTTTAGGAAGCTCAGCGGCCAGCACCAGTTTCTAAAGGTGGCCAAACCCTTTGTTTTCTCATGGTTAACGAAGCTATTTTATCAGTTAATTGCAGGAAAAAAATATGAGACTAAGGGCAGAATTTTTTTTTAAGTAACAGGTGAAGGATCACGTGTGAGTGTGGAAAACTGCAGGGCTGGACTCAAAGGAGGGACACACTTTAGTGAATTCTGGGTTCCATTCTTCAGCTAATGGTGGGCAAAACACTTCAGAGTTCTTAAAATACGTTCACAAATTATACAGTAACATCTGACCCTCAAAACATGTTTTATTTTGACTTGACAAATAAGGAAACTGAGGTACTCAGAGGTCGAGTGACTTGTTTAAGGTCACATGGGAGCCACGGACAGTGGTGCATGAACCCAGCTCTCCCTCCTTTCTGAGCAGTGTTGCTGTGCGCATGTAAAACCACCTCCCCTGTTTTCCTGGCTGCAGAACAGGGAGAACGCTACCTCCTGCTTTTCTGAAAAGGATGCCATGTTCTGGGGATACAGCGATAACAGGGACACAGTCCCTGTCTTCCAGGGGCTCTCAGGTGTAAGGGGGATAAGCAGGTTAAAAGGCAGTGTACGGAGGAGACAGATGTTGTAGAACTGTGCAAAAGGCTCTGCAGTGGCCCCAGGCAGGTCAGGGAAGGCTCTGAGCAGAGGTCAGGTGACCTTTGGAGGGAATCTGGAAGTCAGGTTTGCTCTCCTCTCTGTAAGACAGGGAGGATGCTTTGGGTGGAGGGAGAAGCACACACAGACAGTGATGAGAAAAAGCCTGGCGCCTTTGGGGGCAGCACAGAAAAGTTCAGAATAAACAAAGATCATGGGCCTGGCACAGGACACAGCTGGAAAAGCGCGGTGGGAGCGAGGCTGCTGAGGGCCAGAGGGGCACTGCCTAGCAGACTAAGGTGCCGTGAGGGCCGAGGGGCTGGTACACAAGTAGAGACCGTTCCTCCCGATTCCCATGGAACAGGCACACCAGCCCTTTGCCCCAGGCTCATCCTCTTTTATGAAACCCAAATGCCCGGGGCCATGTTTCTGTACGGAATTTGTGAGCTAAATATTTACTTTGTGTAGGGCCAAAGTATCTACTACAGCTCACTTATTTGGGGGTAAACACATTAGAGAAGAGTATACATTAAAACAAATCTCTCCCCTTCCCCACATTTCCACTCCATACAGAAAAAAGACCGCCTGAAAACTATACTGAGGGCTCAACTTTCCGGAGTCGCTGGGACAACGTATGTGTATATAAACAGTCACAGCCCAGCTCCACGGGGTCCCTCCCGTTTGTATTCTTGGAGAGGTCTGCAGGCACGAGATGACTGGCCAACAGTTTCCTTAGTGACTTACACAGCAAAACCTTATTTAACGGAACACGAGTCATTAGCTACATTTTATGAAGATAAGGACTTCCAGGAGTGAGTTCTCATCTGGTTGTTTTTTGATTAAAAGCAAGACAAGGGAGAGAGAGAGCCCCACTGAGGCTGCAGTTTTCCTTGGCAAACTCAGCGGCTCTGAGTTCGCCCCACGAAGGCCACTGGGGCTGGGGCTGTGGTTTGACTCCAGCGAGTTGAAAGCAACTGTCAATGTGGGGAGGAGTTACGGAGGTTATTTTAAACATTTAGTTCAGCTTTGGACTGTCTTCTTTTAGAGGCATTCCTGGCTGCAAACTGCCTCATCCTGGGTGACATAAGACAAGCTATTGAATGAGGTTAGACTAAGGTCCCCACAGACAGAGAGGTGGTCCACCCATGTTGCCATTAGCTGATTAATAGGTGTTTATTTTTAGGGCTTGAACTAACAGGCCATGCTAAGGCCAATGCAAGATGATATTTGAAGTAATCTGTGAGTGCCTCATGCTTGCAAAAGACCTTACTTTTTTGTGTGGTTGCTCATATACCTGAAGTCCTTGTCAGACCAGTAAAATTTCATGTCAAAGATAGAGAAAACCCCACCCCACTACATTACAGAGAGGGCCGCTGCAAAAACAGATCCATTATCACTATTTTAAAAAAATACTTGTTGAGAGGAAAGGGAAGAAAAATATGACCAACCAGTTATGGCAACTGGTTCAGTCCAAATTCTCATTCAGCGCTAGATACTAAATAATGAAAATTCCTAACATTAGGTCCAAGGCCTTGCACAAAAAATAACTAGACTTGCTATTTATTTATTTATGCTATTTATTTTTGAATGAGACATTGTGACTGCAGATATATGCCATTATAAAGCCTACTTGCATGTATGGAATTTATTTTGATTTATGAACTTTATGATTCTAAAGGATTCTGAAGCTAAATGGCAAAATGAACTGGTCTCTCGTTGCCAAACTCTAAGTTTAAAGGATGTTACAATTACGTATTTATGTTTATTTGTTTAATGCTTACCTCCCTCATAGACAGCATGTTCCATAAAAGCAATGTCTCGTCTACATTACCATCAGCTGGCATTTAGTGCTATATGGCACATAACAGATGTCGAATAAAAATCTGTTGAATGAATGAATGGAAAGTAGAAAAGTTCCACAGAGGATCTTTGCACAGCTATTTCACTTAGGGGTAGTCTAGATCTTGAACCCAATGGCATACAGAGAATGGGCTGAATAGTCTGAAAAACAGTGCTGTTGTTTGCTTTACTTAATCATTTGCCTTTGTTTACTTGATAAGCTCTCCTGCTTCCCCAAGCAGGATCATTGTGGTGTTGACTGCCACAGTCAGAGGGAAGTTAAAGTGACTGGCTTTCATACTGCATACTTTTTCTTCGAGCTATTTTTTGCTGGAATATCTTTACAGGAAAATGAGCTGGAAACTTCTTTTAGTTTGGATTTGTCACCTCAGCCTTGTGACACGTAATAGTACAACACTCTTTCCTTACCTTCTGGGTTAACACAAATCCACCTCTAGCCATACTTCTGAGTGATAACAGCTCTGGGAAAGAGGGATTTAGAATGTAAGACTGGGAAAGATTGCTGGCCACGGTCCCGATCCCCTGCTGAAGTCTGTGCTTGACACCAAAGAGCAAGGTGCAGTTTTAGTTAGACTTCATAGAAAGATATGGAAGATCTTAAGAGCCCCCAAATCCAGTCTGTAAAGCTGTTACGTCCACAATCAGATCAGCTAGTTCCTAACGGGGACACATATGGCAATTTACCACCACCGTTTCCAAAGGGAAGCAACCCCTGTGCCTTCTGTCTATTTTCATGACCTATCCAACACATTGATAACACCCTTCAGGCTTATTTATGGACCAAGCATTGACTTTACAGAAACAGACTACAGTCACCATTTGAAAGAATTCTTTGATCTCACGCAAGATTATGCACTGGTTCTAGACTGGATCTGTCTTTGGTAGGACTAACAGTCCCCATGTTATGTGTTGAACACTCTTAACTGTAACGCCTTCAGGTTGGTCAGATGCTGCTTTCAAGCTCTCCAGCATGAGAGCAGACGTTTCAGAAGAAGACGGAAATAACAGAAAAAGAAGGATATCACGTATGGGCCATAATTTTCACAGGAAGCCTGTTAGGCTCACAGTGTGATATTCAGACTTTGTCTTAATTTAATGAGAGATGGTTAACAAAAGGGGCTAGTTCTCTGATTGAATCTCGCTTATTTGTTAGAATTAATGCCATTCATTCAGCAAGTATAAAACATCTGTAATACAACAACAGAAGTTCTCATTTTGCTTAGAGTTACCACTTACAAAGCTGAAACATACCACAACAAACAAAAAAGGTCACAGAAGATTTAGGGTACATATTTCAATGCCTATCTTCTTTTTTTCAATGTGCTTAGCATAACTTGATTCAACTTTATTTATTTAAACTGTTCCTATATTTATTTATTTTAAAGGATTGAACATAATTGCTCAAGAAAATGGTCTGCAATTTTGGAACCCCTCAGCTTGTGTGTGGGTAGGGTCAGTTTCTTTGGGTAACTATAAATAAATTACCCAAAGTTAAACGACAGTAGTTCTTCAAGGATTTGAGGTACTGGGGACAGTCTAGAGGATACGTCAGCCTCTTCTCTCTTTATATTTTAGGAAACATGAGGAAAAGCAGATTGTTTTATTTTACTAATCTAGATAAGGCTGAAAGGAGGAGAGACCTAGATTGAAGGACCAAATAACTAAGCTGTAAGGACACTTTACTTTTTTTCTCAGACATGAGGAAATAGCATCAATTTACATTTATACAGTGCTTTATGCTTTCAAGAAGATGCTGATATGTTGTCCAGGAGGATGAAGTATTTAGGGAAACTAAGTGAGTCCCCAGAGACTTACTGGCAAGACACTGAGGTTAGGACTGAGATCTGCTGACTTCTAATCCAGGGATGATGGAGGAACCTTGGAAAGTTCTGTTGAACAATTTTACCCTATGGTCCCGCTTACATTTATTACTCTTCCAGTTGAGTTAGAATAAAAAGTTAGTCCTTATATTTTACATCTTATCTTGTGTAGGGAGATAAAATGATTCATTATTATTATTCAGAGAGTATTTAAATGCTACAGATTTGATGTAATTGCTAAGCATCATTAAAATACATTTAAGTAATAATTTTGTTTTGAAACTAATTGAGATATTTTACATTTTGATGCCATCACCTCTGACAAGCTACTTCTCACGTTGTACCCACAGGCAAACCTTTCAATTCTATAAAATGGGATTTTTGTCAGGCATCATAAAACATCCGAAGGAAACATTAATTTTTATCTGTCAGGATGTACTAATTAGAGTTTTAAAAATTAAAAAAAAAAATCATGCCTGAGTTCAAACTACTCATTTGTTTTTTTAAAAAATATAATTATCATTATATTTCTTTTTAAATGTAAGGCAACATCTTATCTTTTAGGTAAGTAAAAACATGTTGGCCTTAGTCCAATTCTACAACAGTAAGTTGCATAATTCCTATCAAAAACTATGAATAGAATCACTCTCCTAATTTATTTAGAGAAATATTAAATACATTGTACATATTACCTGATTCTGGTCTTTTGTTATGATTCCTATAGCTATACGTTAGGAATGAAATTAAAACAAAAGGACCTGTAATATTTTTCATTACAGACAGAAATCAGTTCTTAAGTGACAAAACTGACTATATCTATAATACAATTAAAATCTAATTTTTCAGAATATAATGCATAAATATGTATATGATCACAACAGTACTATGGTAAGAACATATCAACTTGTTTAACATTAATTAACCTAATAGATTTTGGGGAGTTAAATATATTCACTATAATCTTAAGATAGTTCTGGATATAATGAGAAATAGGATATTTAAATAACAAAAGACTGAATAACTTTTAAAATTATACACAAGTGATTATAGGGAGGTTAAAGGGTAAGGGGGTTAGAAGGCAAAAATATCTGCCTTGGAATGATAGGGGAGTGGTCCTTATATCTTTGCATCATTCCTAATAGCATAGTATCCTTGCTGATGCAAATGAAACTGTGGGTTCAGAGTATGAAACCATAGCTACTAATTACTGTGCTGCAATTTCTGAAAAGCGACCACAGTTCAATGGTGTTGATGGGAAGGTGGAGGAGTGACAGTGGGGGAGATTTCACTGAAGATGTGAAATTTCTATCTGTTTTTTTTTGTGTGTGTGGTACGCGGGCCTCTCACTCTTGTGGCCTCTCCCGTTGCAGAGCACAGGCTCCGGACGCGCAGGCTCAGCGGCCATGGCTCATGGGCCCAGCCGCTCCGCGGCATGTGGGATCTTCCCGGACCGGGGCACGAATCCGCGTCCCCTGCATCGGCAGGCAGACTCTCAACCACTGCGCCACCAGGGAAGCCCTCTATCTGGTTTTAAAGTCTGAGAGGAGGACGTAAGCTGGAGAAACATTGAAGGGTATGGACAGGGCAAGGATAAGAATACAGGCATTTGTGTCTGATACTTAGGGGCTTCCCTAGAAGTCAGTCTGAAAATCAGTGCAGTAGGCAATTAAAAGAATGAATCTGGAACTCAAGAAAAAGATCTAAATGGATGATACAAATTTGGAAATGAAACAGGCCTGTAGACAAGATTTGGCTAGGGGAGCAAAGAGAGAGGGGGTCTGAGGATGGAAACCAGGGGTGGGAATGTCAGGGGCTGGTGGAGGAAGGGGAAACAGCCAAGAAGGTTGTGCAGCATGAGAGGCTTCAAAGGGGTAGAAGGAGAATCAGGAAAGAGTGGGATCAGAAAGTCAAGGAGTGGGCTTAACAGTGTCAAAGAGAGGAGAGCGGTCAGACAAGAGAAAGACGAGGGCGTCCGTCTGTGCTGAGTCTCATGAGGGGCCGCTGCGTGCAGCTACCGCTGAGAGGCTGCAGAGATGTAGGGAGGAGAGACCCCAAGTGAAGATGACTCCAAGATGTTCGGTGGCGAAGAAAAGAGCAGAGCTAGAGAGAGAGACGGCAGGAGGAGAATGAGAGAGGGCCAGAGGTAGGTTGGGCCGCATGTGATGTACTGGTGGTCTAATATGATCTCATATACACAAAACAATGACCTTCTGGTAGTTGTGTCCATCGACCCAATCAGAAAGACACAAGATAACAATGAGATGAGGGGTCCACCGAGGAGGAGTACATTATACACACGGTGGACAAACGTCTACAACTTTGAAATCTATACATCTAGCACAATATCAGAAATATTAGCTTTATTTGCAGCACACATGTGGGACCTAGTTCCCTGGCCAGGGATCGAACCCAGGCCCCCTGCATTGGGAGTGCGGAGTCGTACCCACTGCGCCACCAAGGAAGTCCCAGAAATATTAGCTTTAAAAAAAAATAGTAAAAAAAGATAAGTAGCATGCTTTTAGGCAGAGTTAGGAGGAGATAAAGAACGTAACCCAATATGCACCATTTGTTCACACAGGACTAAGAACTTAGATTTTATCTAAAGGAATAAAAAGTTACTTTAAAAATATATACTTTCACCTTTGTTGCCTTGAACTCAAATTAAAAGTGAAATGGGGCTTCCCTGGTGGCGCAGTGGTTGAGAGTCTGCCTGCCGATGCAGGGGACGCGGGTTTGTGCCCCGGTCCGGGAAGATCCCACATGCCGCGGAGCGGCTGGGCCCGTGAGCCATGGACCCTGAGCGTGCGTGTCCGGAGCCTGTGCTCCGCAACGGGAGAGTCCACAGCAGTGAGAGGCCTGCGTACCGCAAGGAAAAAAAAAAAAAGTGAAATGAACTTTATACTAAGGACATGTGTGCTAACTTACAAATACTCCTTATTGTTTTCTCTTACTTGATGAACACTGTCAGAGTTTAACTCTGGAACCTATGGAAGTCAGCGTTAATAAGCTTTGTACTATATCAAAATATGTTATATGTCTCCATGTTTAGTGTTACTTGTTGATCTCAATTTAATGAGGTTTTATGTAGAATTATTAAAACATTAGCCAATATCATAAAAGGTCTTTCAGGTATATGTGCAACCATTACGAGTAGTGTGGGTTTAGCTGTTTATTTGGTATAAAAGTAAGTCAAACTAACAAACAAAGGGTTAAGTTAAACTTTCGGCAAGTAGTTTCTCAGTTACAATAAATCCTGGGTTCAAGAATTCTGGCATAACTACCAATTCTTTTCTGTAAAAACTATTTGAGCTCCTGAGAGGTGCTCAACTTCCAATTAGTTATCTGCACAAGGTAACGGGGACAGTTTCTCCATAAGTCACGGGACAGCCAGTTTTCAAGCTGCAGTGTGTAAAAAGTCCCAAGTCCAATCACTAGCTCAGACTATGATCAGTGACTCTTCTCTGAACTAAAGTATATATATGCATGTGTGTATCCGTGTCACTTGCACTCATGTGCCTCACAGGTATCCTGGGCTAAGTTTCCCCTTCCATACATGCCTACCCAACTTGCTGGGTTCATAAGTCATGCACTCCCAGAACATCAGTGGTCATCCAACTTTCTTTCAGATGAATAACCAAAGCCCAGTGAATCCAAGTGTGTGGCCCATCAAACTCTCCTCTTCAGTTAAGAGCAGGGTCCAGGAGAACATCAGAAAAATTACTGAAGTTAGTGGTCATCACTGCTCAGTACCTCTTCTGGCAAGATTACTACAGTTATAATTTTACTATGATGGGAACCCAAGTATATGAGAACAGCTTTAGCTGTTCTGTGATTGACTTACAGATATTTTCCCTTGGCTGGGTCAATGACCTGGAACTTCCTCCGTATAATTGTTAATCACTCGCTCCATTCTCAGAAACACACAAAAGAAAGAATCATTGAGGCCCCTTTTAGTGAATCTGTGCAAGCAAACTAGACTTTACAGGATAGGACCCTGACATTTGGAATCAATGCCAGATCATTCAGAAAGATAACCCAATCTCCTTACAGTCCAAAGAAAGCAGCACTTAACAGTACATGATGGTTTCACTTGGGTGGGGAAAAATCACCCACCTGCAGTACCAAGAAAGCAGCATGGGAACGGTCTCGAAAATGGTGCCTACAGGAACTCCAGCCTATTTCTACAAGAGTCGCCACGGTGCAACAATTATGTTTATGGGACTGAAGGGAAAGATAGCAGAGGGGAGGAGAGATATCCAGCACATGAAGAAATTGAGAAAGAAAGGAAAGGAGGGATTTACTTACTAAACAGAACCAAAGGGAAAGAGGTGAGATTGGATTACTCAAGATTTAAGCATTGTTTAAAATGAGATCCAACTAAATTCCAATGACAACAAACTTCACGAGAGATTGAGGATTTTAGCCACAGAGTGAGAGATGCTTCTTCACTGCTGAAAAGTAAATATAATAAGGGCAACAGGAAAATTTTGAGCAGACATATTCTTAAGCATACAAGGGCACAAAGTCCAGCGTTTTTTGCGCCTTGCAGTGACCGTTGCTTTCTAGGAACCTGGCAAGAAATTTACACGTGAAGCTCTTCACAGCTGCTGTAAGTACTGCTTGCTAGACTCTGCTTTTTTCCCCCCCAAAATAACTGACTTAACTGCCTAGATGTCCAAGCTCACCACCATGGCACATGGGCACCACTGGGCTGTGCTAGCCACCACCTCTGTCCCTCCCCAAGCTACACTGAGGCCTCCCCTAGGCACCAGGCACTCTGCCAGGCACTTCGCATACTTTACCTCAAATCTTTATGTGAGAGTTATTTTTAATCCACGTTTTCCAGCAAATTCCAACTTACATTTCCCAAGTGCTCACTATACGTTCCTATGAATCAGGGCTCAAAGGTTCCAGCTCTATTTGGCTCCTAAGTCTATGCCTTGTTTAAACAAGTTGCTCTGCTTTCATCATGCAACAATTTAAAAATAATGAACACTTTGAGGTTTACTAAGTGAAAAAGGTTGCCACCAACTAATTGGGAGAAAGGTACCAATAAGGCATTTCCATTTTGCTAAAAATGCCTAAATATTGTACCCCTGGCATATATGAATTTAATCTTAGACTTTCAGGGGAGAATTAGATAATGTACAAATTATACACTGGAACTTGCAAAAAAAAAAAAAAAAACTTTTGAACAGCATTAAAAAAAAAAAAAAAGGCTTCCCCAATCCCAACATATGTTTTTACACAAATCTGCATGCTCCAATTAATCTGCTGAACTGCTGGTGTACGGCTGGACCGCCTTAATCATCTTTGTAAGTACAATGTGCAATTTGTGGTCTGATTTCTAGCAAGAAAAGTGCACCTAATTTTGGCTCTCCCCATACTTAAACCTATTTTAGAAAATTAGAATTTAACCATAGCTTTACACAGTTTTAAAAAGAAAAACTGTACGCAGCTGCTGACAGGTCATTGATGTTGTAATACTCTGAGTACCCAAGGAGAGATTTTATAGTATTATCCCAATGAATGGCATAAAAGAGACTTGGATTTTAAAAATTCATCTCCACTTGTCAAACATTATTAGGAAAGGAGGGGAAAAATGGAGATTTCTTGGGATGATCTGACACAGCAGCATGTTTTTCTGGTCCGCCATGTCTGGCTGGCAGAACTCTTTTCTTCTTTAGTGAAGTAAACAACTGTTTAGTACAATGCTATGTTTGGAACAAGGCAAGTTTTATTTTCTTTTTTAAGCCCTTGGCTAAAGAGAACAGTCTTATGGGAAATGGCTATTGTGTTTACTGTTATTTGATGATGAAATGTCATCTGACTAAAATACTTCTGTAATAAATTATTCCATTCAATATAGCCATCAATAGTTCGGCCGGTTTAAAAATGCAATTTGCATTATAATGCATTGAGAAATCCCTGATGAAAAACCCTCGTAGACATTGGTTCATATCAACACACACACAACCGTGCTCGCTCGTGCTCTCTCTCTTTTTCTCTCTCCTGGCTTTAAAGGAGTTGTTTGCAACTTAAAATATCACAAAAATTCGAAATCTGAAAATGCCATTACCATTTCACAGCTTAGTACAGAATCATTTTAAAACAAGAACAAATATGCTGAATTATTAGTTCACTTATAGCGCGATGACTGACTAGGAGTGAATAAGTGGTATTAAGATGTAGTTTATATCCATTTTCTTATAAAATGTAAATGGCTGTAAACAGCTACATCATCACATTTTTGCTGATCTAAGAGAATAATCCCATCCACCCACTTTTGGGAGCCAAGCCTCTCCTCGTAGTTTGTTTTTGCCATACCACTAACTTTTTACTGTGGTGTTTATCCTTATATGTATTTGGCTTATAAATTATGGGGGAAGAGAATTACTTTTATTCTGGGAATTTTTCAGTGTCCCTTAAGATCACTGGAGAACATCCTTGAAAAACCAGGGTTGGTAATTATTGGCCTAGTGAAAGAAAACCAGCTCCTATTTCTTAATTAGTTTCGTTTTGATCTATGACTACTTCTTGAAGAGGAATTGCTGTTGAAGGAAAAACTGTGTATACTGGCCAATACTCTGCTAACACAAACTGAAAATATTTTCCTCTAAGGAGAAAACCTTCTGAGGAAATAAGAAGCCATTTTTCTAACGAGGAACGCCTCAAGATACTGTTTGGAACATGGATGACACTGAGTATGCCGCCTCCCTCACCAAGTAAAATGCTGCGGAGACACGCGCTATACTGGTCTGCCATTCCCCACAGTGCCTGAGATCTCTGTGAGAACGGGGACTGGATCTTAGGTGTTCTCATGTCCCTAGAGCCAAGCACAGGGCCTGGCACACAGTCTGATGCCCAATAAGTGCTCATGGGTGAAGACACAAAGGAGTAACTGATCTCAATAAAGACTGCTGAGCTGATAATCCAGATTACAGTTCTGTCCAACAAGCCAGTGTTCCCAATCTCATCGTGGCATCACAGCTCTTGGCCTCCAGGCTATATTCTTGAATGTGTACTCCAGCTACTATCTGAACTTTTATAGGGCTAAAATGAATGTTTGTGCTAAATCTCTTGTTACCGTTTTATTTTCAATCATGCAAGAACATGTTTCAGTAGTTTGAAAAGGAATGGATTCAGGATGCAAAATGGGTACCTGCTATTTCTCTAGATGTGTGTGCCATGAACTAATGGTTTATTCTACACCGTAGGAAAAGCACTGGGAATCCAAGCCTGACCCTGACTAATTGGCTGTGTGACCTTGAGTAAGTCTCAGAGACTTTCTGGGCCCTTTTTCCTCATCTCATCTGTAAATGAGAAGGTTGTATTAGATGATCTCTCAGGTCTCTCTTGGCCCTATTATTTTTTAATTCTATTACTATTATTATTTATATTTGCAAAGGTGAGTCCTAGAGTGTGATTTCTAAACAGAACCAAAAAGGAATCTAAAAAAATGGTGTCGCTGCCCACTCAGAAAGAACGATGTGAACTCCCAGTTGTAACATATATCTGAACCCAATGGAATACATGTACCAAGTTTACTAGACTATTTCTTCCTATTCCCATCTAAGATGCTAAAATCAATATGTGAAGGACATGAGGAAATTGTTTATTTACCTTGTAATTATTTAACAATCTTTACTGTCAAGCTAAATCTAGAGGTTTGTACTCATTGGGTAGCATGTGATTCAGGGAGTCTGAATCTTCTGAAACTACAGTCATACCTATGTATCTGCAGGGCATCGGTTCCAGGATCTGCCATGGATACCAGAATCTATGATGCTCAAGTCCCATAGTCAGCCCTCCTTATCTGCAGATTCAACCAACCGCAGATGGTAAACACTGTACCCTATTCATTGGAAAAAATCCACCTGGTAAGTGGATCCCCACAGTTCAAACCCCTGCTCTTCAAGGGTCAATTGTATAGGCAAAATTTTGCATGTGTGCAAAGTTACACAGGGAGAAAGTTCATAGCTTTAATTAATATTTAACTCAAAATCTTAGGAACCTCAGCCTAAATCATGGTCTAAGGTCATTCACTGCTGTTCAGCACCCTTGGAGTTGGACCTAGACTGGATTCCTAGCTCATTTGCTTAGTAGTTATCTGACTTTAAGCAGGCCTTGGTTATCTTATGAGTAAAATAGAAATAATAACATCTACTCTGAGGATGGCTATAAGGATTAAGAAAAGATATCCACAGAATTAATGTACATAAAACCACTGGTCCAAGGTCCATCTCATAATAAATGCTTAATAAGAAACAAACACATTTTACTTTTTGTCAGAGCAAATGAGGTTAATTATAAGTCTTCAGAGTTGTTCACTGCTGATAATCAAATCAACCTACTTGTCGAGAAGAGGATTCCTTTTCAAAAGCTGTAGGGAGAAGGCCCGGGTGGAGGCATGTGTCTAAATACGGTAGTTTGTAAAGAAATCCACCTCTAATAGGAATCTAACTATACTAGTTAATACAATTATACTACAAGTGATTGTAACCATTGGCTAAACCTACAGTTTAAAACAATTTAAAATGCTGTATAATTTTGGTTTACACACATCTAATTTCAAGTAGGTTTCTGAACTCATCCTGGAGAGCTGATGAGATTTTCTGATCCAAGCATTTGTTGGCACGAAGTCACTGAGACCTAACAAGAGGGCTGAATGGGATGGTTTCTGAGGTCCCTTCTAGTTCTAAGACGCTACAATTCTCTTCTCCTGAATGAAAAAATGGAAAGTCCCCTTTAAATGACAGTGAAACCTCCTAAATTATCTAAATAGTTCCAGGTCCCCTATTGGCACAAGTGATCCCATATCTTGACCCGCCGTGTGGTGGAGTGCTTCCATATATAGGAAATCGAGACTCACTCTCCAGTTGGAACCCAGCTCTGGATCAAAGACAGAAAACTTATTTGCATTTTAAAGAAGGAGAGAGAGGGGAATGCTGCGGATACTCAGTACAGTATGACCACAACATAAAGTGAGACTGCCCACCATATGCCACTCAGGAAAGCAGTCTGTTTCACTGGACCACCTTCAGACTACTATATTCAAACTATCTGATGTATCAACTTAGTTGGGTGTTTTCTTAAACCTGTATAGCATCAGGCTTTTTCCCAAAAAGTTCTTTGGGAAAGAGACTGTCATTTCATAGCCTGTTGGACCTGAGTCCCACCGAAGTCTGGTAACCTGGGCACCTTAGCAGGTGCTAAGGTTTGAACTTAGGTCCAACAAACTTCAGAATTACTGGTTCTTTCCATTACACCAGTGGTTCCCAAAACATCAGTGGAGAATACCAGGCAGCTGTATCAGAATCAGCTGGAGAGCCTGATAAAATGTTTTTTCCTAGGTCTCAGAGCCAGAGGGTCTGATTTAGTAGGTCTGGAGGAAGTTATATATTAACCAAGTGCTTCCATTAATTCTGATGTGCAGCCAGGTTTGGGAACCACCAGGCTCTCCCTCTGGGCTGCAGTCTCCAGGAAAGGCTTTTTGTAGGAAGTGAGATTTGAACACTGAAGAAATAAATGGGACTTTACAAGTAGAAGGTGGGTTGTGAGATGGCCTTTGATGAAGGGGTCTGGCATGTGTGTAAGAGAATAAGACAACTGTCCCAGCTAGAGCAGAGGGTCACTGAAGGAGGAGAAAAGCGGGGCATGTATTTAAAACTGAGACAGCAAACAGGTTCACCGTTTGGAGAACTCTAACGGATCGGTAGTGGTTTCCCTGAAGCCCTGTGTTGCGGATTCTGATGAGGGGAGTGGTGGCATACAGCCACATGGTAGACATGCCAAATTTAAATACAGAACTTTATTTTAAAATGACAACATATGGTGTATTTTATAGTCCATCAAGATTGGCTTTGTTTAAATGAATATAAGATAAAAATAAGACGAATAGTAAAATTTAATTATCTCTCCCAAATTTTACTTGGTCCCTACAACTCTGTTTTTAATTATAGCTTCATGACTTTTACCTGAATTCCTCAAGTGCAAATACTTTCTTTTAAAATTTATTTTCATCATATCTTTAGTGCAATGCAGAAAAGGAATCTTAAATATTTATTTCGGCATTTTATATTTTTATTGGTTTTGTAAACCACTGAAATTGTAGAGTGTATGTAGAGTGAGTTGTTTCCATCTGCAGTAAATCAACTGAAGGACAGACTATAGGGTACACCATTCACAAAGTGAATCACTACAGCTAAAAATATAAGCTCATCCCCGCCCACCCCTAAAACCTGCCAACATCCAAACAACTACAAAATTACATGCTAGAGAGATGTGCACTATATTCCAAGACAAATATATACAAATTAAGCTGGAAAACCTCAAGGTGTTATTGATTAATTCTAAGAAACATTTCACAATCAAGTCTCATAGATACTATTTCTGTATAAGTTCAAGGAGGGGAAGAAAATGACTGTAGAGGATATGAATGTGGAAAGGAGCCTTATGCAGAAAGGAGCCTTACTGGAGTATTTTAAAGATAAAACATAAGGAAAAGTTGGTAGCTGGGGGTAAAAAGACAAACGACAACAAAAAGGGGTTTTAGGCTCTGTGAAACACTGTTGGGGTAAACGGTCTCTATCCCTCTCTCTACTTCCTTGGGCTGTACCCCCAATCTGACATCTGTGGGGGTCAGCAGCCTCAGAACATCCTAACAGCAGTGGGTGAGAGGCAGGAGAAAGCTGATTGTGATGAAACCAACAATGCAGGAAATCTATACATGAAGGTGATGCAGGTCTTACAATCAGTCCAAGTCAGGCTTGGGGTAACTTGGTATTTGGTATTCAGGATTTGTTCTGCAGCATGCTGAATGAACGCTGCATTTTCTCCACAAGGGGCTGGAATATTCTAAAATCAAGCATGTGAAGACCCAGAAGGAATTATTCAGAGGCCTCTAGTTCCAATGTTAACTCCCCAGTAGAATTAATTGGATCATCAGCCATACGTTTCCAATCACCTTAAAATCTTAAGACTTAGACTCAATGTCTAGGACAGAGCCTGGCGCACAGTAGGAGCTCAATAAATGTTTTCGGAATGTTGAGCAGACGTCTGAAAAGTTGATAGTGTGTGGCCTTGATAGCTAGACACTGGCAACCCTTCAATACAAAATAGGTTTCCGAAAAACCAGGGTAAAAGGGGGATTGCACCATTATTTTCCAATCAATCTGGCAATCAACAAAGAGTAGCTCAAAAAGGGCTGCCCAACATTAGATGATCGGAAGTGAGGAAGTGAGTTTGGTAGGTTGTGAAGGTGCAGGGATTTGTTTAGGAACTGAGAAAATTATAAAAATAATTTGAGCACATATATTTCTTTTTTCCCCCGTCACTGATTTTGGCCTCAATTATGAAAATATCTGTATTCTATTCACACTGAGGGCTCAGTAAATGTTACTGATTGACCTATCAAATACATATTCAGTAAATTAAGTGCCGTAAAAAATGTGCCTATGGACAAAAATCAAGATAATGATGGTCCCTGCTGATATGTAGTTATTTCTAAGGTAAATATAAAATTCAGAATAACCTTTAAAATGATACAAGATCAGAAATTTGGCAGTATCAAGATAAAAATAACAGTTTTTGAAATTCTAAGTTTATAAATGTAATAGGAAATTAAAAAAATTATTCATAATGAAAGTGAACTGACAAAACACTTCATGTTTTAGAAAAGGTTCAGAATGGCTCTAAGATTTAGATCACACATAAATGAGGAAAAGAAGAGATCACTATGTTGGGGTGACTCTCAACCACTTTCAATATAATTGAAACGAGCTCATTTTATCTTTCTTTTATTTCTCGTAAAAGCCCTTCACTGCCTTTCCTCTCTTTGAACCTGCATTCTGGGCTGGGGTTCTATACATCTCACATGAAATGAGTTTACTTAACTGAATAAACAGACTGCAGAAACAATGTAATGATAAGAAAAGCAATCCTTTTAACATGAAGAATAATTTTATCTTGAAGTCCACAATGTACAGTTACATACGACCTTGTACTAGCACAGGACAGGGATACTGATGCAGAAGAATCTAGAAAGTCCCAAGAGGGGAGGGACATTTCACCCCTGACCCCCACCCAAGCCCTGGTGCCTAGAACAAAGTAGACACTCAATAAGGAGTTAGTGACTACATGAAAGAACAAGGAGATCTGGGTCCCTTCTAGTGGATTCAGACCATTCCCCATGCCCAGTCTCATCACTACCACTGTTGCCCCAGGAATTTATCCAACAGAGACCTAGGGGACAATGGATGACCCTGGCAGACCTATATCTGTGAGGGAAGACTGCCCAGCAGTCAAAGGCATCAAAGTCTCCCCAGGAGAAAGTGAATCAACAGAACTATAAAAACCTATTCTAAACAGTATTATTCAATGTGTCTCATTAGAAGTTTAGTGAAAACTTCATAGAGAATTAAACAATGCATTCTGAAGAAATGAAATAACAGTTCAAAGTAATATTTAAGCCAAATACTTAGGGGAATTAAAAAAATCAAAATTATAAAAGTAGTTTACAGCTCCTTCCACATATGGGTTTTCATGATCTGGATCTATCTATTCATTGATAGAACAGCTCTAGTCTAAATCTAAATGAATGAACAAATAAATATGTAGATAAAGCTAAATAGAAACCAAAGGCAATTATTAAATTCCTATAAAAACTGAAAGGGATGTAAAATTATAAAGTAGTTTTCTATAAATGTCAAAATACCATACTTACAAAATCTGGAAAACAGATAAAATGCTTACGTGTTGTTGGTTAAACCCGGTAGTAGATGAAATTAGAAGAAGCTGCATGCTACACTCCATTGTTATTGAACCAAGACTTTGGCAGAATTACATTCACCTTTTCATTTGAAAATAAAGATACATCAAAACTCTTGAGTTGAAAGGTTAAGTGTACTCTCTGTGTAGTTGATAAATGTAGACCTAATCTAATCAGGGGCCATCACAGGCACCGCTGCCCTGACCCAGGCTTCTGGTTTCCATGAGGGGAAGATCTAACCAAGATGTAGGCTCTCGGCCTTTGACCTACTCGAGACCTGGTCCAAGCCAGCCGAGAGCTCTGCTTAACAGCCAGGGAACTCTCGGTTCAAATCAGGACCATGTGCATTTCGCAAATACACCACATGGCTCTGAAATGAAAATGCAACATGATCAAGTGCTTCGGGATATTTTAACAACTAGGCGAGAGATTACAGCTAGATAAAACTGGGCTTTCAGGTCACTCTGGCTCATTCATGTGTCTCCCCGGTTCTATGGACTAGACAAATTTAATTTTATTGTATTTCTTAAGAATTTGCTAGAAAAACAAAAGTTTGGTAAGTTGTTTCATGCTTGATTGATCTTGGGGAAATGGGGATGTTGTAAGGTTTCTCTGCGACATGTGTCACCTATTAGATAGTTAGCTTTTTCTATTTCCAACTGAGCCAAACCAAATTAATTAGAAAGCGGTTTGAATTACAAGCAAAATACGACGAAAAGTAATAAAAACAGAAAATGACATTTAGGTCATTAATAATATTCCTGAGGTAATTCGGCATTGATTTTTCTTGTTTTCTATGATAAAGAGCTTTACAAGTTGTCAAGCTGACAGGTTAACCCCGGTTGTTACAGTAGTAACAATGGCAGGCATCAAGAACACAAATTTAATAATGGGGTAGATTTATTTTCTTTTTGGTTCTCACTTTGTTTCTCCTGGAAATCAGTACTAGGAGTGTAAGATGGCCTGAGCTACCATGAACCTGAGGAAGTCTACAAATCCCACACTTCTTGTAAGATTCAAACGGACGACAAACATTATCAACAAAATTCAAATCAAAGCAGGTATCAGAGATTCAGATGAAATAGAGAAAAACAACTCCCAATAGTACGTTAGTGTCTTCTTTTTTAATAAGGAAAAACATGGATTGTGACAATCTTTGCAAAAAAGCCCTTTTTACTCTTCAGAGTAAAACTTGTATTTTTTTGCTATGGGAGAGGTTAAATCTTTGGCTCAATTTATCTTAGAATGTTTAAGGTCCATGAAAATCAATGTTTTGAATTACTTTTAAAATTTCAGTATAGGAAAAACCCATGATGCAAAGACTATCCCTACAAATAGCTAAACTTTTTAATTGGGGGAAAAAACCCAGAGAAAGTAGAGGTTTTATTTTACTTATATGATCTCTAGTTTGTTAGCCCTTGTGAAGTATTCGAGGACCAGGGTGACCCTTCATCTAAATCCCTATGGCTATCATTGTCAGAGAAGCTGAAAGGGCACTTATCAAACACCAAAAGCACATCTGGGATTTGGTTTTTTGTTTGTTTGTTATGTTTTTGGTCTGAATCCTGAAATCAGCAGGAAGAGTCAGGAGCTTCTTGATTCTAAGTCTTCCCTGAAGACTAGCAGATGAAATATACATGTAATTACAAGGTAGGAGAGAACAAACCATTGACATTATCAATATAATGCTACTATGTTCATTTCTTTGTAATAGTACTACATTCTGGGTTTGATAGGCTTATCTTTCCTACCTAAGGAATCAATCTACTCTTTAAAACAATGTCTTCAAATAACTGACTTCCTCTTAGAACCCAATCATTTTGGAATTTGGAGGTATAATTAAACAGATGTCATCAGAGCATGGTACTCCCAGGATTTAGGGAGAAGATTGGAAAAGCCACCCTCTGAGAGTGAAGCTAGAGAAATCAACATACAGTAGACTCCAGTATCCCTTCAACATATGTGTATCAGGGTCACACTGTGCCAGGCTTAGGGCTGGGCACAGGGATGCAATGGTGGTTGGTTCCTGAGATAAATGTCATTGCTTGTCAGCGTAATTCAAACCAAGAGAATAGCTAGAAAATGGGCTATCCCTGTGGCCAGGCTATTGCTCTAGATCAAGGTAGGTCCCCAGGGAGGTAAATCTGGAATTTAATAATGTAAAAAAACTACTGGTACACAATCCATTGCCTGAAACCCTTGAGCTAGATGGCTTTGAGAACTAAATTTACCAGATTTAGAAATTTATAAATATCATATATTATGTCATACCCACAGTGGAGAACAAAGCAGTACTTTGTAATCAAACATATTAGTATTTCTGAAGCAAAACATATGACTATTTGGACCAGGTGAAATAAGTAGTACCTAAATAGCCTTACATGAGTTCAAATCAGGTTTTACTGGAAATAGGTTCTGGTTCCACCTTACTAAAAAAAATTACAGTTTTGAGAACCTTTTAGAATTCCAGAATTGCAGACAAGGGACTGTATAGCCTACTTGAAAATATGATATGTTACCAATAGGGTAACTGTTAATATAGAATCTAGGAAAAGAAGCCAAAGAATCTCCAGTTCTGTCCTGGAAATAAAGTACTTCCGGTCTGTAGAGCGAAAGCAGCTAGTCAGGCTCTCCTTAGAGCAGTGGCTCTCTGACCTTACTGGGCACTGGAATCAGCTGGGAAGCTTTACAAATCCATGCCCAGGCCACACCCTAAGCCACACAACTCAGAATCTCCAGGGTGAGAGCAGATGTGTGTGTGTGTGTGTGTGTGTGTGTGTGTGTGTGTGTGTGTGTGTGTGTGTGTGAATGTACCCATGTATGTACGTAGGTATGCATTATTATTATTTTACTTTTCCAACTGGGCTATCAAATAAAAACAATAAGGAATATAAAATGCAAAGATATCAACTAAGTACCACCCAGAACAACATAGAGAACACCCAGGTTTCTTTCTCAGTCCTTATCACCCCCATGTCCTCCCCAGAGGCAACTGCTACTGTGACTCCTGATCACCAGGGATAAGTCTCAGCTGGCAGTATTCTGTAATCCTGGTTCTCAGACTGGGCTGCTCCTTGGCAACAAGTGGAGAGTCTTAACCAGCACTGGGTCCACCCCAGAGATGCTGATTTACCTGTCTAGGCAGCAGCACTTTGATAGCTACCAGGTGATTCTAATGTGGCAAATTCTTAAACACAAAACCATCAAAAATAATCAAAAAGAGGTTGCCTTTTGCAGGGAGTTAAGGCTGAATTTCCTTTTCTTCCTCTCTCTCCCTCCCTCCTTCTCATTCTCTCCCTCTTTAAAATTTTTCTTCCTTCCCTTCCTTCCTTTTTTTCTAATCAAACCACAATTGCTACTATAGATATCAGAAGCAGCTTAAGTTCCATCTAATAAATCCCCTATTTCTTTCCCTTCTTTTTTATTTTTCAGGAAGAAATAATTTTTAAAAAAGGATATGAAGAGGGAAAGATGAGAGAAACAGAAAAGAAAATAAAACAAGCTAACTGGGGAAGAGATGCAAAGGCTTGAAGGGGAGAAAAGATCAAGGGAAAAGAGATGGGGAGAGAAAAAGAAAACGGGGTCTTTCTCAACATAGTTTATTTCACCCTGTATGTTCACCTTATAAGGACCTAATAGGACAAAAAGAGCTTTTAAAAATTGTTGGTGGTACACTGGTATATCAGTAACATAATTTACCCCATAGTTTCTTAGCCCTCATAGCAATGAACACCTTCCCCAGGGCTCTTTGTGTTCTTGGGGGCTGGGTTCCTAAGTCAGACAGCTGGGCCCTTCAAGCAATAACCTTGAGAAAGCTACTTATTAACCTTTTTTAGCCTCATGTTTCATCATCCGTAAAATGAAGATAATAGTACATACCTGTGCTGGTGAAATGTTATATGTCAACCTGGCTAGGCTATGATGCCCAGTTCTTTAATGGAACACGAATCCAGGTGTTGCTGTGAAGGTACTTTGCAGATGTGATTACATCTACAGTCAGTTAACTTTAAGCAGAGCAGATTACCCTCTATAATGTGGGTGGGCCTCACGCAATCAGTTGAAGGCTTTAAGAGCAAAAACTGAGGTTTGCCAGTAAAGGAATTCTTCCTCCAGACTGTCGCATAGAAATCCTGTCTGAGTTTCTAGGCAGCTGGCCTGCTCTACAGATTTCAGACTCAAGACTGCAATCTTGACTCTTGACCGAGTTTCCAGCCTGTGGTCCCGCCCAATGAGACTCAGAGTTGCCAGTCCCCACAACTGCCTGAGTCAGTTCCTTAAAATAAATCTCTAACTATATGTACAAATATAGCTTATTGGTTTTGTTTCTCTGGAGAACCCTACGTGAAGAGGTAACAGATGTAATGTGCTAACCTAATGTCAACGTTAGCTACGATTTTTAGGGTAGTGTGGGGCTTATTACGGCTTATCTCTCCTGCTATGACCAGAAGGCTCTGGGATGATCCGTAACTACGCACTTTGGATATAATCTCTCTCTCTCTCCCCTCTATCCTTTGTAAACTTTTTCATAATAGGTGTCAGGCCACTTCTAATTCACTATAACACAGGCCCAGAACATAATTCTAGCTAAGACAACAATCTGGGCACTAGTGGCGCATAGTTGAGTTCAGGAAACTCCTTTGTTCCAGACTCTGGGTGCTTCCCCCTTGGCTGCCACGGATACCTTTATTCTTTTCTCCTCCTTTTTGCTTCCCGCCCTCAGCCCTGGACCATAATCTGGGTTCTGCTTGGTCTATTTCCCCGGGGCCCGGCCATCTCCATCATGGGAGTCAACGGGATGGCGGCTCCAGTTCACCCATCACTCTGACCACTGGCTGAAGTCGCTGATATAAATATTCTCGTAGCCCCTTGCAGCAAACGCGTTTGTCATGCCAGCATGGGGAACTGGGGAAGAAACAGCTTGATGTAGCTCTGACTGGGCTTCTCAAATGAAACTTCTTTGTCAGTCCTCAGAAGGGCTAGTCAGAGGGAAGAGGTTGGAAGGGGACAGCCACATTTGGGAAGGGGAAGATGACTCTGAGAGCTAGAATCTAGCTCACATTTTCCCCAAATAGTCTGAAAAGGTGGCCCACTGGGTGGAAGGCTCTGCCTGTGTACCAACTGTTACTACTGGATAACTTAGCCCAACTCCCTTATTCACCAAATTAAGCCAGTGAGTCCCAGAGAAGAGTTCTGGTTAAGGCCGCAGTTACATTGGTGCTACGACTTGGACCCAAGGCCAGGCCTCTCAGTTTAGAGTCCAGTGCTTTCTTCCACCATACCGCATGGCCATTCACAGCTCAGGTACTAGGTGGAGAAACAGGACTGAAGAATTGTCTCCTTTACCATGAAACTACTACCAATCACTCAGGCCCATACCCTCTAGCTTTCTCTGGCTGCCCATGAGGTTTCAAGCCCTGGATGTGGGGCTCACGGCGGGTCGGGGGTGGGACGCAGCAAGGGTAGCTCACAGGAGCTGGGCCAGCGGTTAGCACTTGCGGTGAGTGCAGGATATAAGGAGGTACAAACACTCATCTCTTCTTTTTTTTTTTTTTTTTTTTTGCTTTTTTTTCTTTATTTTATTGAAATATTTAAATTTTAATTTTTACCAGCATGCTTATACATATGAAGTTAAATAAAGGAAAATTTTCTCCCCTCTGCATTCTTTTCTGGCCATTATTATTATTTATTCCCTTTTACAATATTACTGAAGCTAATTTTGTCGTGTAACATAGAAGGTGTTTAAAAGCAACAATAATAAAATGATTTGCTCTGGATGTCAGATAAGCAACATATTTGATCACTACATTGATCATCTTTGAAAACTACTTTTTTTTAAAAAAATTATTTATTTATTTTTGGGTGCGTTGGGTCTTCGTTGCTGCGCGCAGGCTTTCTCTAGTTGCGGTGAGCGGGGGCTACTATTTGTTGCGGTGCGCAGGCTTCTTACTGCAGTGGCTTCTCTTGTTGAGGAGCACGGGCTCTAGGTGCATGGGCTTCAGTAGTTGCAGCATGCAGGCTCAGTAGTTGTTGCTTCCGGGCTCTAGAGCACAGGCTCAGTAGTTGTGGCACACAGGTTTAGTTGCTCCACCGCATGTGGGATCTTCCCGGACCAGGGCACGAACCTCATCTCTTCTTTAGGTGGTTTCCCACAAAGAAACGGGACTGATGGTTACAACTTCTCGGGCCTTCCAAATTCCTAATAATGATGATTTAAAATGAGGAAGTCGCTCCTCGGTGCAAGGAAAATGAGAAGCACCTATTTGACCAGTCTCTTCTTACAAGTCACCCCGCAGTGCTTTCCTTACTGTCTGCATTTCCCCTGCAGCAACACACTTGAATTTGAGGTCTGTGCTACATGGCTCACAAAAGGCTAAGACCTAATAACAAAGGGCATGTGGAGACGATATTTTAGGAGATGTCAAAGTCCTCATTTCTGAATTTAATGAAAGTGGAGTTCTGAAGGGTAAAGGTCCGATTACTGTGTGAAACTTTCCACGTGGCTTTGCTTCAGTGACCTGAACAGGTAGGAGCAAGGAGACCACCTGCTTCTCTGTTTGTACAGTGACTAATACATGTATAAACACTTAATAAACATTTAACTGTGGCAATGCTCTTAAAATAGTTCTTTCAATTTGTTATTCCGAACAAATTGCTGAGTTGTAACACGTTTGGAGTGGACCTTTTCCAAGATTCAGAGTGAGCTCTGAGAATTAAAAATATAGATCCATTTTCTGGTGTTGGGGAAACTGGAAATCCAGATGCAAAAGAATGCAATGAGACACTTATCCTATACCATATACAAGAAAAATCAACTCAAATGGATTTTAGACTTAAACATAAGACATGACACTGTAAAACTCCTCAAAGAAAACATAGGGAAAAGCTTCTTGACATTGGTCCGGGCAATGATTTCTTGGATATTTAACCAAAACCACGGGCAACAAAAGTAAGAGTAGACAAGTGGGACTACATTAAAGTAAAAAGCTGCTGCCCAGTAAAGGAAACAATCAACAGAATAAAAAGGCAACCTATAGGGGCTTCCCTGGTGGTGCAGTGGTTGAGAGTCCGCCTGCCGATGGAGGGGACACGGGTTCGTGCCCCGGTCCGGGAAGATCCCACATGCCGCGGAGCCATGGCCGCTGAGCCTGCGCGTCCGGAGCCTGTGCTCCGCAACGGGAGAGGCCACAACAGTGAGAGCCCCGCGTACTGCAAAAAAAAAAAAAAAAAAAAAAAAGGCAACCTATAGAATGGGAGAAAATATTTGCAAATCATATATCTTGGGTTAAAGCCAAAATATATAAGGAACTCCTACAACTCAATAGTAAACAAATAAATGACCCAATTAAAAAATGGGCAAAGAACTTGAATAGATATGTCTCCAAAGAAGACATACAAATGGCTAAAGGGTCCATAAAAAGGTGCTCAACACCAATAATCATCAGGGAAACGCAAATCAAAACCACAATGAGCTATCACTTCCCACCTGTTAGGATGGCTACTCTGAAAAAAAGAAGTGTTGGCAAGGACGTGGAGAAACTGGAACCCTTGTACACTGTTGGTGGAAATGTAAATTGGTACAGTTGCTATGTAAAACAGTGTGGAGGTTCCTCAAAAAATTAAAAATAGAACTACCATATGATCCAGCAATCCTGCTTCTGGGTACAAAGAATTGAAATCAGGATCCGAAAAAGAAATTTGCACTCCCATGTTTGTAGCAGCATTATTCACAATAGCCAGGATACGGAAACAACCTAAATGTCCATCTATGGATGAATGAATAAAGAAAATGTTGTATACACAAACAAAGGAACGAATAGTATTCGGCCCTAGAAATGAAGGAAATCCTGTCATAGGCCACAACATGGATAAACCTTCAGAACATTATGCTAAGTGAAATACGTCAGACCCAGATGGACAAATACTACATGATTCCTCTTATATGAGGTTTCTAAAATAGTCAACTTCATAGAGGCAGAGAAAAGAATGGTGGTCACCAGCGGCTGAGGCAGGGAGACATGGGGAGTAGTTGTTCAATGGGCATAAAGTTTCATTTATGCAAGATGAATCACTTCTAGAAATCTGCTGCACAACATTGCGCCTATCGTCAACAACACTGTACTGTGCACTGAAAAATGTGTTAAGGGGGTAGATCTCATGCTAAGCGCTCTCACTGCAGAACAAACAAACAACAACAAACAAGCAGTAGGACACGAGGAGACTTTTGGAAGTGATGGATATGTAGTAATGGTTTCAAGGGGGCTTGCTTACGTACAAAATGATAAATTTGTATATATTAAATGTGTGTATTTTGGGGTATATCAATTATACCTCAACAAAGCGGTTTAAAATGCCCATTTTCAAATATTATAATTTGGGAAAAAATACAGAATTTAAAATTCCTTGTAATGATCAAGTAACATAAAGTTAGATGCATTTAACCATAATCCATTTACTCTCATATGGCCTCTGAAGATGCGAGAAAAACACTGTCAGCAGAGTTAGAAGTCCCGATTCAAGCTTTGGCTCTGATAATGTTTTTCAACACAAACTCTCTTGGTATAGAACTAATTCTTTTCCCACATCTCACCTACCATATTGGTTAGAATTAGATTCTGCTGCAAATCAAAGAAAAATCATAATATTGGTAGCTTAAACAAGATAGAAGTGCATTTCTCCGTTATGTAAATTCAACTCAAAGGGAGGCAGTCCTAGGCTGGCATGGTGACTGCACAGCCAGCCAGCAGGGACCTGGACTCCCACTATCTTATTGCTCTTTTCAACAATATCATTTTCTCTTAGGGCCCAAGAGCCCAAGATGGCTACCAAGCACCAACCATCAGGCCCACATTCCTCTCAGCAGGAAGGAGGAAGTGGCGAAGAAGGGCCCTTTCTTCAAGGGCATTTCTTCAGCATTGCACAGGATACTTCTACTTATGTTCCACTGCCCAGAAATTAACCGCATGGGTACATCTTGCTGCAAGGGGAGCTAGAGTTTTTATTTTGGGTGATGATATATCCAGCCCAAACCAGGGATTTCTTTATTTAAATAAGCAAGGAGAAACAGTTACCAGGGGAAAGCTAGCAGTTTCTAAGTTGGGCTAGATTTAATGAGAATGAACATTTTACAGAAGGGAAAGCTTGTTCTGATGCCTGTGGAAGCTTGGGGTGAGGGGAGGCACAGGGAATGAGTAAACACAAAGATTTTATGAAACAGAATAAATGCATAATTTTTACAGTGCAACACGTTACCTTTTCTTGCCAGTTAAATACCTTGAAGAACTCAATCGAAGCTCTGAGGACTAGATGGTAGAAAACAAATGCACATGTACAAGCTACCTTTGTTTACATGTGTTTATATGTTACTAGACAACTGGATAAATGAGTTGTTCGGCACCATGAAAACAGTTCTTTTAATTGAATATTACAAGGAAAAAACCCAGAATTATCACTGAAAGTCACATCATGGCGCATAAAATACAGGTGCTTCAGCTTTCTGCATTTATACAGAGCAGATGTCAGCATGACAAATCACGAGAGGAAGAAAATAAAAATGCTGATTGGGGCTTAGTCCACAGTGGACTTCTGAACTGGCTTGTTGGCTTTGCTAACTTATCCACATCAGGTAACCAACTTACAAAATGGACACTTCACTCTGTGTGTTCAGTCAAGCTGATTCCCTCCTCCAACCCCAATCTTTTTTTTGTTTGTTAGTTTTTTGCAAGTCTGAGTGGACAGATTGAGTTATTGGCATGATTTCTTGAACTTGGGAGTTGTTTTGGTGCACATACAGAGAACGGACACCTGAAGTCACCAGACCTACACAGGATGCCCCTGAACAGTCCCTATGTTTATAGTGCTTTTGCTACTACCTCCCTTCAGTACTCTTTACCACCTAGCAGTCACAGCTGCTGCAAGGAGTAGCTAGGTAACAGACAACCTGATTTTGGGTGGAGCCAGAAGCTCATTCTTGGCCTGAAGTTGAGTTGATCTTTACACAGAGCACACAGACTTACAAGGGAGGAGGGGACTCCAACAAGACTTGACACCACCTCCAAGCTCCTTAAGCCAAATGGGGAGGGGAAAATGAGGCTCCCTGGCCAAAGGGGGTTGTGGGTGTGATTTCTCACCACCACGTAGAAGGATAAGTGCATCTGGTGGCAGAGAGGTGGGGACGTGGTGACATCTTTAGGTCCCCCAAAGAAACTGGATCCTATGTTGTCTGGGCAGTCAGGGGAGGCCCTAAACTTGATCAGGTGCAGGAAGAGTATCATGGCCGTCCTAGGGAGCCCTCCTGTTTTATGAAGCCAAGTGAGTGTAATCTTGACTCTTATCAAGTGTGGCCAGCAATTATGGGGCAAGGCTGCGTAAGCAAGTCATCTACAACTCACTTAATGAAACTGCTGGATACATCAGCCAGCTTTATAAATAAATGTTAAAGGCCTTAACGACTTTAAAGAACACTCAAGTGACCAAAGAAGATCTTGTTAGAAGGCGGTTAGCACCAGAGAAGCTCACTGCCGCAGGAAGAAGTTTTTTGCAGGCATCTCTCACAAAGAAAGGACCTGCTTGTAAACAAAAGAAAAAGTTGCAAGTTTAAAAGACAGGAGAATTGAGAAATGCAGGGAAAAAAAAGAAGCAATGAAGACATGAACAGAGATGCTTAACCACAAGGGCAGCCTTCCTGCCAAGTGTAGCTTGTTCAGTGGACCCTAAGCTGTCAAATCCTTCCATTCAAGGAGTCTGACCATTTCTGATTTACTCTCTAGATAGGAGATATGAAACTCAGGTTGGGCCTGTTAACTATAACACCTACAGAATCTAAAAGTGCCTGTGATGGCTGGGACAGACTCTGGGGCCAGCCTGTGAACCTAAGACCGTGTATAACACCATTTCTATATACAAGGAACTCCAAGTTCACTACTGCTATATGAGCCATAAGATTTTTATTTTTGATCCATAAGATTTATTAGCAGCACTCATTGGCTATTGGTGGCAGTCTCTGTTTTATTTTTTGTTTCTTTCCCAATGAGAATATGGGCCTCTTCAAGAAAATATAACAAAATCTTACATATCCAATATGCAGCGGTAGCAGTTAATATCATGTAAAATTCTTCATCCTTTTTCCTACAGAGTAAGATGTAAACAGGAAAAGTAACAGGCTTTAGAAGATGCATCGCTGGCTGCATGAAAGCAGGACTGTGAGAATGATGTTGAAGTGCCTTCGTTCCAGGCATCACGAAGGGATGGGGCTGCCCATGAGAGCATCTTCCCGCGTCAGTGCGGTGCGACTTCGGGAAACTTCCCTCCCTGACTCTCTGACAGAGTCTCCTTGAAGTGCAGTAATGAAAGCATTTCCCTCGAATTCGTTTCTTTTCTGGCTTGTGGCAGCAAAGAAGAAAGACCATATCATCTGCTGGCTGATGAAAACTTGAATAGCTGTACACTGTCACCAGATCATTTGGAGGAAAAATGATAAATGCCCTGAAGAAAGCCCTGGGATGCTATATGTAAAACTGAGGTAAGAAGAGCCAATAAGGTCTGTGACAACATTAAGCTAGTTACTAGCAATGAAGCAATTATATGCGCGACTGAAACAATCTATAATGACAGCTATAACAAAGGCACAGGAAAGAGGGCAGGAGACCACTTGGAATAATCTGAAATATCCAGTGTCCTGAGAGGAGAGAAGTGTGACCTATTCCAGAGCTTGAGGGTCAGAAAGATCTGGAATTATAAACGGAGACTGAAGGTACTGTATCACACAACTTTCTAATTATAAGTGCCTTAGCTCTGGTGAAGGCATACCTTATAAAATGACTGCTGGCAAGGATAACTACAAGCACACGGAATAGAAACAAGAGGAAGGAAAGTAACTAAAAAACAAGAGCAGAAAAATTATCTAAAAAGTGATGACACCTAACTGGGGCCAGGGTTCTGAGAAATGGGCATACCCATGCACTACTTGGGGGAGAAGAAATTGCTACCCCCTTTCCGTGACAGGCTGGTTAGGAATACGTATCGTCAGCTTTAAGATTCCACGGTCCCTTTGAGTTGGGAGCTCTAAAAAAAAATCTATGAATGTGAAAAGTGATTTAATGAAGAGTTAATAATAATGATGAAAAATAATAACAACTAGCATTTATTGGGGGCTTCCTATTTCCCTCACAGAAAGGAAAGCTTGTTCTGGATGCCAATGGAGGCCTTAGTTGGGAATGGAGGTGGGAAATGAATAAACACTTAAAGATTCTAAGTAACAGATAAATGCACAATTTTTACAGCACAACATATGACCTTTCTTTGCCTGTGAAATAACTTTAGAGATCATCAAAAGCTCTGAAGACTACATAGCAGAAAACAAATGCATATGGACAAGTTACCTTTGCTTGTATCTGCTTATATGTTACTAGACAACTGGATAAATGAGTCATTTGGCATCATGGAAATGGCTCTTTTAATTGCACATTAAAAGGAGCAATCAAAATGATCACTAAACATCACATCAAGGTGCAGAAAATGCTGGTGCCATAGCTTTATCCATTTATAAGAGAGCAGATCTCAAGACAGAAGAAGATAAAAACGTTGACTGAGGCTATTGTGTTTTCTATATCTTAACTCATTTCATTGTGAGGATGTTCACCACAGTGTTGTTTATATTGCCCTCTTAAGTACCCATTACAGACAACCGGCTAAAGAAATTATGATATTTCTGTATAATGCAAGCACTAGGAATCTATTACAAAGGGTCATGTAGAACTATATTTATAGATGTGAAAAAACAATCTCAATATCCTGTGAACATATGAGTATATAATAGTATATATAATATAATTCCATTTTTGTTAAACTGTTAATAATGTGTACAAATTGGTATTATGATGTTTTATGTTCTTTTCTACTTATTTGGAATTTTTAGATTTTTAGAATTAAACATGTATTATTACAAAAAAAGAAGCATAATTTTTTCAAATGATGAGTATGCTTATAGAAATAAAAAAACTTTCTTCCACAAACAGAAGGAAATATTTAGCAAATGTTTGTGAGGAACATAAAGAATATCTCCAAAGTGGAGCTAATTTGAAAAAGACATCCCAAATATGGACTTGAAATTCTAGAAAGGAGAATTCCTAGCAGCAGATAGCATCTTACAGAAAGGACACACCTTGGGCCACAACATGGGCCACAACATGGCCACAACATAGGCCACAACATGGGCCATTTTAAGCCAAATTCTACCTCTGTGCACTTGTGAACACAGACACAGAGGGTAAAAGGTACCTCTCTTCTGCCTCTCTTCTGCAGCCCCTTGCATTAAGAGCTTACTCTTTGCCCCTGATGTCCCTAAGCCCATTGCTGGGGCCCCTGCACTCCTGCCTGGGTCTTGGTGTGGTGGAATGCTTATTCTGCTCTCAAAGAGAGCCCTGACCAAACACAAAAACCCCTCAAACAACTCAAATACCACTGGAATGAAGTGGATGTGCGGGCAGCCGCTTTTATTGGGCTTAAGGAAAATCCCCCACCCCATCCTTTCTCAGCCCTGAACGAATGCAAAAACGAAAACAATCTTTATGGGTACTTCCCCTTGGTGGGTTTCTAATGCTTCTGAACTGATGGTTAGGGCATTTGGCAATCCGTTTAGTTAGGCTTAACAATATTCAAGAAACTGTGTGTTTTACGTTATGCTGAGAAATTTAACAGTATATTAAGACAATTGTACGACTCTTAGCAAAAAACTTTTTCCCACATGAAGGTAAACACGTACAAATAACACAGTATAAATGAGTGTACAGAATGCACATTTTCTTCTTTAGATGACTTTAAAAAGGCATATTCCACGGTTTAAATGCTTCGAAATCTTCACAAGAAAAATCCTATTAAACACAAAGGTGATCTATTCCTTACGTGAAGGGTACTGACGCCTTTACAAGGAACTGAAGGGGAAGAAAAACTGCTGCAAGTGCATAATATATATCAAATGGTATAAGAATAGCCTAACTTGTACATGCCTACAAATCATGCAATTAATTTTTACATTAATTTGATCAACATGTCTTTCCTCACATTATCAAAGAGGACACAGGCAGAGAGGCAAGGTGCCCTGCCCAGTTCAGACACTTGCTTTTCTAGAATGTAGAGACTGTCCCTAATAAAACAAAACCTGGAAACTCAAGACAACCTAGCTGTTGAGATATCACTTCACTGTTTAACACTTCAGCCGACTAGAACATCTTAGGGTCAGAAGCTACTAGCAGCTTTGGAGATATGGCGTACAGGGGAAAGTGTTAATCCTGGTGCACCAGTTTTCTGGCCTTTTATGAGATTAGCTTTCTATTGCTTAATAAAATCAGAGGAGAAGGTGCTGCTAGTGGTCTATTAGCAGTAGTATAGTATTTTTTTTTAATTCAGTTAAATTTTATTTTTTATTTTTATTTATTTATTTATTTATTTTTGCAGTACGCGGGCCTCTCACTGCCGCGGCCTCTCCCGTTGCGGGGCACAGGCTCCGGACGCGCAGGCTCAGCGGCCATGGCTCACGGGCCCAGCCGCTCTGCGGCATGTGGGATCCTCCCGGCCCGGGGCACGAACCCGTGTCCCCTGCATCGGCAGGCGGACTCTCAACCACTGCGCCACCAGGGAAGCCCTAAATTTCATTTTTAACACTACTACAATTACACATGACTTACAGTATATTTCTATTGGGCAGCACTGCTTAGACTATTTTGATACTGAGTGTGATGGTTAATTTTATGTGTTGGCTTGACTGGCCACGAGGGGCCCAGATTAAACATTATTTCTGGGTGTCCGTGAGACTGTTTCTAGATGAGATTAGTATTTGAATTGTTGGATTCAGCAAAGTAATGTGGGTGGGCTTCATATAATTGTTGAGGTCCTGGACAGAACAAAAGGTCGAGGAAAGAGGAGTATCTTGTGTCCAACTAGCAGCCAGTAAGAAAGAAGTTCGCTAGGTCTCCACCCAATGACTACCACTCACCTTGGGAGAGTTAACACCATCTTAGTGTCAGGGCTACCATCATCATATTATATGCCTAGATTTTTGTTTATTTATTCTCCAACATGCTAGCGACTGCAACTCACACCATCATTCCATTCCCAGGCCTCCATAAGCCTAACCATTACTACCACCGTGGAAGACAGAGCAGAGGCGTGAGGTGACCCAGCTCTGGTGGGTGCACGTGAAGCGTAAGAGGAGTCTAGACCCTCTGAGTGCCGCACGGCCATTATGAAGTAACTGACCTGTAGGAAACTGCTACCATGGTTCACAAATTTATTGTCAGGTTCCAGCCTCTAGCTGTTCTCTGATTGTTCTAAATACTTGACAAACTGAAGCCTTTTCACTTCCTGTTGAAATTGCCTCATCTCCCTGTCAGAGCGCCATGGGGGACTCCATTACTTTTCTGACTTCTCTCCCCTCCTGACAAGTCATTTAGCTGGCTTCTTGTTGTGAAGGCTGTCCATGTCAAATTAGCCGGGGCCCCTATTGTCCTTATTACCACTCGAAAAGCCATCATGAGTAATGCTACGGGGTCCCTCAGTTGTCATCATTTGTCAGAGAGAAAGGGAGTGTGGTTACATATAGCTGACAGGTAATTTCAGTGTCTACAATTACCCCAATTAGTCTTGTCATAAACAATTCGATAAATGCACACCAATACAAACAGATAAACACACCAAGGTCTCTCACTATTAATGCTGTGTAATGGGTAAATCAGTGACATAATGCTGCATTTTATTTATTTATTTTTAAACTATCCTCAGCTGCGAAGCTGGCGCTTGCTACCTGGTCAGCACAAATTGTACTATCTACTTTCATTAGCTCATCATCACAAGAAAATTTGAAAGGCTGTGACAAAATTCATTTAGAGAGAGAGGGAAAGAGCAGATTGTTATAACACCTGCTTTAGGCAAGGATACAACAAAGGTTTTCTTTTTGTCACTTCTGGGCAACTGTGGGCTTCAAAGTTGACTATTTTGTGTTAAAACAGCAACATATGAAATATGATAGGAATGGGAACAGAAAAATTACATCCACACTGAAATTAGGAACATGATTTGAAAGAAAAAAAGAAAAAGAAACCCTCCTACCAATGTACCACCCAGCAACGATATACTAAAAAAAAGATTGTGGGTTGGTAGTCTCACATATAAGATGATCTCAGTTCTCTCCAACTACTGATTCCCATTTTTTTAAAATGCCACCTTAAAAATAAATATAAGGCTTGCCATGTTCAGTGTCAAAAGTTATTTATCTGCTCCAGCATTCACATGGATTTGTTTAACGAAGGTATCAACGGTGCTCCTTGCTAGACTCGGCCTATAGGTGATTAAGACTCAGCAAGGGTGGAACGCTGGCTTGCTCATGACTCTCTAAACGCCAGGGATGGAACCTTTTTTAACACAACACCCTCCAGGAGGACTCTCTCGTCAGACCCTGTACTCAACCCCGAGTGCAACTCCGTGACGTTCCCTCTCGTGATCCACATAAATAGGTGCTCGAGACCCAACATCTGTAGTGTCCACTGCGCCCTGTTTGCTGACCGCAATCTTAAGCGATGGCCGAAAAACCCAACGCAAGGAGATTGTTGGAGGAGATTGCTCTGGGCAACTATTTGTTCAAGCTCAAGATTCTTTTTTTTTTTAAACCCACACTAAGCACCCACCAGAAAATAGGACAGGTCTCCCTAATGAGTAATCTATTTTAGCACAGTCTTGTCTAGGCATGACAGTTTACTGAGAGGCTTGAAAAACTCGTAATTACCAGTGTTACAGGGCAATTAATGTATATTACACTGCACTACTCATGGCAGCAACTGTCATTTTCTCAATAAAAATGAGTACTCTTCAGCTAAAGGTGACATTAATTGGGACTTTAATGACTATGCAGAGGAGCTGAAGCCAAATATGAACAAAACAGCGATTCAATGAGCGACTTCAGAAACGAGAAAATTGTACTAAAATGAGATTAATTGCTGTTTAGAAAAAGGAAAGAACCTAAAAAGCTATTAAATTGCAGGGTTTGGGTGCCCGGGTGATGGTTGTGATGTTAATCTTGCATTCTCACAGCAGGCAAATATTCACTAAATTCAGAGCCTTTTGACAGCAGGAAAAATCATGTATGCTTAACTTCAATCCATCAAAAATATATTTCAGCTTTTATCAGTGTTCTAAATACTTCTGCAATTTCAAAAATTACTGCTCCATTCCTTGGCTGTCATCATGCAAATGTGAACACTGTCAATATTGCTATGAAAAATTTCCCAGCTTCAAAAGGCCTACTTCAGTGATAAAGAAAGAAAAACGTGAAGATTAGAATTGCAAAACACACACTACTAATATAACAGAAATCAAACAATAAGAATTTAATGTTTAAGTTGTGGAAACTGCTAAAATAGAAAATGATGGGGTGGGTTTTTTTTTTTTTTTTTCGGTAGATAAATCAAAGAAAAATAATTCTGAGATTCTTTCAAGGCTGGTAACTTGATGCTTAATTAATCAACACCAATAATTAGGACAGAATTTTGCATCTTGACTTCAGGTGCTGTAATTGTTAATACTGTTCTCTGTTTCTAAAAGCCTTTATCCTTGCTTCTAGGTTCTTGAAAACAATTATATAATTGCTTTTCTTTATGGCCTTTTCAAATATCATGATGACTGTATATACAAAACACGGCACTTAAACTTTGACGTGTAAGAGGGAGAAAAAGATTTGATAACTCTGAAGTTATATACTCTGTAATTTTAATTTTTTTTTTTTTTTTAAAGATAGGCCAGCAATTTAGTAATTCTGTTAAAGAGGGAGTTTTCAAAAGAGTTACTTTTGGCCAGAAATGTAGCATTCCCAATAGTTGCCCCAATAAAAAAGATTAGGCCTGACTTTATAATACTGTGTGCTTTCCTACTGCATAAGCAATTCTGTTTGTTCTGTATTTTAATATTTAAAGAGCCTTCTCATCTACAGTTTAGGTCAGGGCTCAAGACACATAACTCAAGAACCACATCCACTAAATGACAGGGGGAGGTGAAACAGTGTACTTTCCATCTTCAAATCAATGATAAACCCCGTCTCTTCTAAAAATCCAGAAATACAAATCACCTGACCTCCATTATGAAGACGGGTTATTGGCCACTTGTCTGCCAGAATGTACTTATGGGGCCACTGGGGGGACAGGAGGAGGGCGTGGGGAAACACATGCACATCCATGTGTGTCTGCTCCATGAGGGGATGTTCTAAGTTTTATCTTCCAGCTGTTTCATTCACTAAAAATGCTCTTTCTTGAGTTTTGAATCTTATCTTGAGCATAATCATCATTGTAAAACAAGTCGCTTCCCAGGTCCTGCATTCCCTAGTTCTACCTGATCCCCCTTGTCCTCCAATTTTCCCCTTTCTTGTATCTAGACTTTTATGTTAACGGCACAATTCTTACTCAAGAGTTGAACAAATGTCCTTTTTAGTCCTTTTTTTGGGGGGTGAAAAGGGGCCTTTGTTATTCATTGTGCCGTTTCAAAAACTAAGCTTCTCTTATACCTCAAAAACAGCTTTCTTTTAAGGACAAAAAATTCACCAAGCTCCCCCTAAAAGTCTTTTCAGGCAGAGTTCTTAGAGAAGACAGGTGCCTTTGGCTAAATTATCTCTACGGACAAACCATTCACATAAATTTGCTTTTTAAAAAAACTACATGTCAATAGTTTGATTCCATTTTGTCTATGCAAATACCATTGATAAAAATTTCAATGGGACTTCTCAGGGAGTGGAAGAATTCCAAACTAGGTATTGAAACGGGACTCAGGAATAGGATACTAATTCACCAAACTTGCCAAGAATGATCTAACCCAGGAGCCATACAAAGGCAACTGCGAACCATCTACATGATCCCAGATAATCCCTTATACTGTATCTCTCGGATCTCATCTCCATTCTGCAGTTTGACTGCATGAGGCTCCATTTGGGGCTCCAGGTTTTCCACTTGCAAAAAAAAAAAAAAAAACACCAAAAAACAAAAAACCAGGAGCAACTTTGTCATGCTAAATTTGCTGCATGAGAACTCAGCGCTGAGCACTTGGCAGACACACCAGCTCCAGGAATGTTAACGATTGGAATAAACCTTTAAGGAGAGTTCCTAAAATGAATTTATTTGCTACTGTTGTTCAACTGCTGAAATTCTTTACCCCTCACAGTGGCCACGGTGGTGCTTTGAGAAAAGGTGATCACGCTGAATCGTGTGAAAGGCTTGTACGAAAAAGCAGGAGGAACTGCTCTCAGCTGAGGCTGAAATTCCACTTTTAACCTCATTATTATTTTGCACCAATATCATAGGTCTCTCTTCCAAAATACTACTCGGTGGATTAAATTTCTTATTCAAGACCCCTGCTAAGATTGAAATGTACCACAATGCCCCACAATCTCACAATTGGCAGACCGTGTTTAAACTGGGAATAGTGACAAGTTACAGGGACTTATCTTTTTAAAAAAATAAAAATAAATTCCAGGAGATTAGTAAGATGCATTTTTAGATACATACCCTCAGAACATTATAAACTCAGTGAGAAGCCAAACTGGAATATCTCAAGTTTGGAAGATGAACAATATTTTGATGTGCCAAGGCTAATACATTATATGTTTCGAGTCTTAGTATTAAGACCTGTAGCAACTGTTTTAAGAGATGAGTAGAAATGAAACAAATGGTAAATGTTTATTCAGTCATACAGTTCTGAAAGAAAACAACTGTTAATTTGCATTCGCTTGGGATCACTTAGCAGACTGCTTTTTAAGAGCTATCACCTCTCAGCAGCCCATAAAAGAGGAAGCTTTCATTCACTCCCCTTCTACCTGCTCCAGCGATATGACATTTAATTTAAATTTATTTTGTACTCACCACTAATATTCAACAAATCAAAAACCACTCCAACATAGGTACTGTTCTCTGTTGGTAGTTTGTGGTAGAGAAAGTCAGCAGGCTAAACACCCGGGGGTCAATGCAGAGAGAGGCAGCCTCACGGACTCCATCTTCCCATGCAGAAAATTCCAGAATGATAAACTCGAGGTACCTTCTGAGTCATCAAATAAATTATACTTAATATCACTCTAGTGCGATCTGGACAGTTATTCTGCATAAATAAAAGTTTAATGTCCTATATATGTGGGTGACAGAATGTAACAGCTAAATGTAAGGAAATCTTACTGTGGAGAGTAATAGCCTCTGATTTCCCTGTTAATTAACTTTCCCCCCCACTTAAATGATAGGGAAGAAAGAGAAAAGGGTATTTAGTTGGGCCTTGCAGCGGGGGGAGGGCTGTGTAACTCAAGAGAGGTCTGTACAGTCTTTTGCCCTCTAGCAATTCCAGAACAGTCAACATAAGATGGAGTTTCCTGGGGCATCCCCTCGCTCCACCTCGGGATTTTATGAGATTTTGAAAAGCTGACTCGAGCAGGAAGTCAGTTATGGAGAGCTTTCCTGGAAGGCAAGACCAATTAACCTTGGCTAAAAGACAAAAAAAGAAAATCTTGAGTAAAGAGGATGAGGGGACCAAAAAAAAGGCTCAAAATAAGGTAAATGATTGTAACATCATGGTGCCTGAAGTTAGAAGTGGGACTAAGAAGGTCTACGCAGCTGCACACCAATGACGGTGCGGATGGATGATACGGGGGCCGTTAGGAGACGGAGAGTTAGAGCAGGGAGGGAAGGGAGAGATCATCAGATCTCTGCTTCTTCATCAGAGGCCTGCTTGGCCTGAAGGAGTCTTTGTTCCATGAGTCAGCAGAGGAATGGGGAGTAAGAAATGTACTCAACTTCAGAACCTGGATCTCTAGCAAATCAGGGGTACTCTATTCCTAAAGGGAGCACTGCATGAGAAGAAGGCCCAGTAACAAAACCTCTTCATAAGAATAACCCAGATGAAGTGAAAAGTGACTCACCGCACAGTATTAGCTTCCAACGTGATTTAAGCCAAAACTTGGTGGCAAAAAGCGACTAAAACACTGCTTTCCAGTATATACACACTTCCCTTTCGAAGGTGCTACTACAGTTGGACACTCAGATTTAAACCCTCCAGGAGCTGTCTAATTCTATTTATTTTTCCTCAAGATTTCTACTCTGGGCCTCACCTTTTTCTATTGCTTGATTCTGTTCCTATTCTACTTCTAGCTGGGGAATACTTGTTTCTCTGCCTGCTTAGCAATGCCTAAAAGGTCATACAAGACAAGAGGATTGAGATGAGAAGATCTTTCTCCTATACTCTCAAGCTGGAATAGGAATACCTTCTTTCTCTTCCTGGGCTTCATCTTAGGATGTTAAATTTCACTGTTACTCTTGGTGAGGAGAAACCATTCTCTTTACTCACAGTTTTGTACATACATACGATCTCTACCGACACTGAAGCACTACACACAACTAGAATGGAGAGGGCTGGCAGTCAGACTTACTTTAGAACTCTCCACCTAGGCGACACTGGGCACCAGTAAAAGAACATCTTCTCCAGGAATACGGAGCATTTCTTGACGCTTTGATGAACTGAATCTCATCTTAATTCCATGTCTGCCCATTTTAAAGCTATTAATATGTGTATATGCTTTTATCAATAAAAATAGAAGCAATGAAGTTCTTGGTAAAAGCAAACGCAAAGGACGCTTGGTTAACAGTCAAAATATTCATTTTGTGGCTATAGATCTAAGGTTTAAAATATGTAAAACAATCAGAATGGGTTTCCCTCCTCTAGCACCATTATATGAGTTTTAGAGGTTATTTTAATGTCATAGAACAGACACATAAAACATAAAAATGGAGGGATTTGGCAATTTATATTAGCAAAAAGTCAAACGCTTTTTCTTGTTCTGTCTGTGATATAGTTTCTTAACCTCTGAGCTGTCCACTCAACCGTCCCATAGCTCCAACTACGGGTCTCCATGACTTTTCCTAATCTAGTAGGTACTTGTCTTGCTTTTCACCAGTGGAGTTATCAAGCTAGGCCTTTTCCACAGTACAGCTGTTAGTTTTTAAAAAGTTTTGGAACTGGTGATTCAGGAAATTTAAATGGGAAGACGTGTTTGAATTGGCTAAACAGATAACATTCTTAAAATTGTCCTTACTTGGAATGAGAATCCGCCCCCCTGTCCTGTGGACTGAGTCCCAGACAGTGCCTCAGCGCCCCTGATGTCCCCTGCTCACCCATCTGCTGCAGCCCTCCCTGCCCCCCACCTGCCTCTACCCCAGCACAGACTGGGAGCTCCATGAGGGAAGGACTCACATTCATCCTTGGATGCCTGGTACATGGTAAATGGCTGGTACATATTCAACAGAACAGTGACAGTTCTGTTGAATAATAAAGCAATCCTAGCTCTGACACTAATGAATTAATCTTGGACAAGTCACTTTATCTTTCCGAGCCTTTGCTTTCCTATCCATTAAAATGCTCTGTTTCCTAGAGAAATGGTTGGGCTCAAACAAAATAATGAATGTGGAAGTGCTGTATAAATGCAAGAGATTCCTACAGCTGTTGTTAATAATTACTATTTGGGTTTATACAATAAAATTGCACCATTCAACGGGAGGAACAAGGACGGGTCCTAATGGTCTCAACAGTTTTTAACCATAAGGAGCTTACAAACATCTGGTTTTCTTAGAATTGTAAGATGTGAGGTCATACCCACACGGTTTTCTTGTTGTTTTATTTTCTCCTCCCTTTCTCCTGGGCACTCCCCTACCCCACCTGCAACCCCAGCTCCAAATCAACACACAGATCTTTTCTAGGCTCTGAATCCTGCTCCAGAAGAGGTAACATGCTTAGGTGACTGGTTTTGGGAATTTTTATACGGATGCACTTTCCTTACCAAAACACAACACTCCTGCAGAAGGCACCCTGGCTCTGCTGAAAGTCTGGATTCTGCTGAGGGGACCAAAAGGGCAGGTGGGACCTAATCAGTGCCACATCCCCCATCTCCAGCACCAATGCTCCTTATTTACCAGACCCCCTAGTCCTTTACATCATGTGTCCTCCCCCTGCTCAGCTGCCCAGTGAAAGGAACAGAAAGAGAAGATTAGTGTGAAGAAAGAATACTTGGATAGATATATGTATTGGACATGTAGCATCTATTGGATATATACATATATATTGGATATATATACATGTAAGTAAATACACACACACACACCACCTCTCTAGGGTTGTTTGGGAGCTGCTAGGCTGTATCTAACAAAACATACTGACCTACCTTGGAAAAGACAAACACACAAAAACACACCAAGAACCACTGTTCAAGTACTGATGTCATCACTTCCCCATTCCTTATGTTCAAACACTAGTAACAGAGAACTCGCTGAGTTCAGACTGAATGGTGCCAGAGACTTCATAAGACAGCATTTATCTAGTGTAGAGTGAATAATTTCCACAGACAGCTGAATTACTTGAGAATCTATACAAGTAACTGAAACTTCAGAAACCCTGGCGAGCTTAAGTGCACATCCCCCATATGCCCTAGAAGAAGAAAGGCACTGCAGGTGAATCCAGGGCAGGGGATTATTTTTAAGTCAGTAGAGCAACACAAACACATTGTTTGCTTTTTGTCATCTGGTTTGTCTTAATCACGAGCTAAAAATTCATTTACAATGCTGTATACAAATGCCATGTTTATATCAGGATCATACGCTGCTTGCTTGAAATCGTATACATTAAAATTAAGAACAGAAATCCAAGTTAATGGTCAAAGACAACCAATAACAAAACCACTAAATTCCAGTTGTCAAACATCATTTGATATGTATATTTCTGTTTTTTTTTAAAAAAACAGTAATTATTAAAACTAAAGCGATATGAGTGAGTGTTTATGACTTCCTATTGAAAAGCCCAAATTACAGAGCATTCATTTCAAGTTGAAGAAAATCATGTGGCCATCCCTGTGCGATGGCCTAATGACTCTATATCCTCTTGTCAAACCTCAGCAGTTTTATTTGTAGTGATACATGCCGGAGAAGGTTGGAGGTTAAAGTTGATAGGAGGGGCAACAGGAAAATCAACCAACTCCTTTCAGGAGATTACAACCTTTAACATATTTGGGTCTGTCGGCAGTTTCTGCAAACTTTACAAGTCTGTGGTTGGTGGTGTTTTTAAAAAAACTGATCCTCAAATCAGAGATCAGATGAACCTAGTAAATGTCCTTTCACTTTGAAATAATCCCAAGTGGTTAATGTACTCCCAGTTTATTGCTGCTAGATTTTTTTTTCTGTACTTACAATCCAAAACTAAAAAAAGAAAAATCTGTTTATTTTTCAAGTATCTGAGACCTTGGAAAAGTGAAATTACTAAACCCCAATTCATGATGTGGCTCTAAAAACAGGGAAGCAGCTGTTGGAAGAAAATAAATAAATAAATAAAAGAAAGAAGAAAACAGAAAGAAAAAAAAAAAAAATTCCCTGGCTAGAGACAAACTTTGTTTGGGCTCTTGGGCAAGGAGGCATTTTATTAGTGCGTTGGCGCTGTCCTCCAAGAAGTGTTTAGATTCTTAGCAGCCTCACGCTGAACAGGGGCGGATATCTGACTACAGCACTGGCGTCACAGCTGAGAACTGTAACACAGTCACAAACTGAGATCCAGCAAGAACTGCAAAAACATCTCACCACAGTATCTGTTCTCCTTGACCTGGCACACACTGGTTTCCTTAAGGGTAGTGCCCGTATTCGGTACTTTTAGTTACCTTTTACTACATGTGAATTTTGTGTCAGGCACTACATATACGTGAGCTCACTATATCCTCGTAAGAATCCAAGTTGTGCTCATTTCACAGATGTGTAAAGAAAAGAGGGAGAGAAATCACGTGATCTGCCCAAGGCTACACTGACAGTAAGCAGCCCGCTGGGAACCAAACTTAGCCCTTCCCTCTCCCAGGCCTGAGCCCTTTCTACTCATCTATACTGCTTCCTGGGTTGTAACTGCTGATGTAAATAATTTCCAGACTATCCCCCTTTGTGTTTAAATATTTTACCATCACTAGTTGATTTTAATGCACAGCATAGTACTACACAGCATGCAAGGGAACGAGACTGAGCATGAAACATCCTCAGGTCCTGTACTGGGTCAGCATGTGGCTGGAGTGGGTGCTAATAATATTACGGTCTGCTATTAATGGTTAAGAAAAATGCTTTAGGACTTAAAGAGTTCTCTATGTCAAGGTGATTGATAGCAGTTATATAAGACTAAACCCTTGCGAAATTAAAACAATTCCTACCATAAATGTTAATCCCATTCCTTTTTGGTTTTTAAATTTGCCCAACACACAGATTATAGAATTCGATGCTGGGTGACTTAACCTCATTGGGCCTCAGTTTCTTCACTCGTAAAATGTGAAGAAACCTCCTATCCATGGGAGGTGCTGGCTAGCTATGAAGTCTACGTGTGTAATTTTTTTTTTTTTTACCCCCCTGCTTAATTCTAGTGATTGAGATCAAAGTATTTCAAGGCAGTAAGAGACACCTACCCTTATGAATGAAAGTAAGAGGAAAAACACAACTTTGAGAAATGTTCACTTACTAAAAAAATAGGGTTATTAGGTGAATGAAAACCCTGGGCCAACTGAAACCATGCAACACTGTCTCTTTTTTTGTGAACCCTTGTAACTGCATATAAATGCTTTACAAGTAAATTGATTTAAGAATGACCTGAAAGGCAAACTATTTTCTCACCCAGAAGTGTTTGTCAGAGTATTATGGGAAGCATCAACTTGTATTTAGAGAGAGAGTATAACAAACATTTTCCCAACATTGCCACTCATTGTTTAAAAGGTGAGGAAACACACGTTGGTTGAAACATTTAAAAAAAAATGCATTAACTACTAAGAAACTGACAACCTGAAAATATTTTTGTTATTTAAAAATAGCAAAGATCAATAAAACTAAAAGGTGGTTCTTTGAAAAGATAAACAAAATTGATAAACCATTAGCCAGACTCATCAAGAAAAAGAGGGAGAAGACTCAAATCAGTAAAATTAGAAATGAAAAAGGAGAAGTTACAATACACACCGCAGAAATACAAAGCATCCTAAGAGACAACTACAAGCAACTCTATGCCAATAAAATGGACAACCTGGAAGAAATGGACAGATTCTTAGAAAGGTGTAAACTTCCAAGACTGAACCAAGAAGAAATAGAAAATACGAAGAGACCAATTACAAGTAATGAAATTGAAACTGTGATTAAAAATCTTCCAACAAACAAAAGTCCAGGACCAGATGGCTTCACAGGTGAATTCTATCAAACATTTAGAGAAGAGCTAACACCCATACTCCTCAAACTCTTCCAAAAACTCAGAGGAAGGAAAACTCCCAAACTCATTCTATGAGGCCACCATCACCCTGATACCAAAACCAGACAAAGATACTACAAAAAAAGAAAATTACAGACCAATATCACTGATGAATATAGATACAAAAATCCTCAACAAAATACTAGCAAACAGAATCCAACAGCACATTAAAAGGATCATACACCGTGATCAAGTGGGATTTATCCCAGGGATGCAAGGATTCTTCAATATACGCAAATCAATCAATGTGATACACCATATTAACAAATTGAAGAAAACCACATGATCATCTCAATAGATGCAGAAAAAGCTTTCGACAAAATTCAACACCCACTCTCCAGAAAGTGGGCATAGAGGGAACCTACCTCAACATAATAAAGGCCATATACGACAAACCCACAGGAAACATCATTCTCAATGGTGAAAAATTGAAACCATTTCCTCTAAGATCAGGAACAAGACAAGGATGTCCACTCTCACCACTATTATTCAACATAGTTTTGGAAGTCCTAGCCACGGCAATCAGAGAAGAAAAAGAAACAAAAGGAATACAAACTGGAAAAGAAGAAGTAAAACTGTCACTGTTTGCAGATGACATGATACTATACATAGAGAATCCTAAAAATGCCACTAGAAAACTACTAGAGCTAATCAATGAATTTGGTAAAGTTGCAGGATACAAAATTAATGCACAGAAATCTCTTGCATTCCTATACACTAATGATGAAAAATCTAAAAGAGAAATTAGGGAAACACTACCATTTACCACTGCAACAAAAAGAATAAAATACCTAGAAATAAACCTACCTAGGGAGACAAAAGACCTGTATGCAGAAAAATACAAGACACTGATAAAAGAAATTAAAGATGATACCAACAGATGGAGAGATGTACCATGTTCTTGGATTGGAAGACAACATTGTGAAAATGACTATACTACCCAAAGCAATCTACAGATTCAATGCAATCCCTATCAAATTATCAATGGCATTTTTTACAGAACTAGAACAAAAAAATCTTAAAATTTGTATGGAGACACAAAAGACCCCGAATAGCCAAAGCAGTCTTGAGGGAAAAAAACGGAGCTGGAGGAATCAGACTCCCTGACTTCAGACTAGACTACAAAGCTACAGTAATCAAGAAAATATGGCACTGGCACAAAAACAGAAATATAGATCAATGCAACAGGATAGAAAGCCCAGAGATAAACCCTCGCACCTATGGTCAACTAATCTATGACAAAGGAGGCAAGGATATGCAATGGGGAAAAGACAGTCTCTTCAATAAGTTATGCTGGGAAAACTGAACAGTTACATGTAAAAGAATGAAATTAGAACACTCCCTAACACCATACACAAAAATAAACTCAAAATGGATTAGACACCTAAATGTAAGACCGGACACTATAAAACTCTTAGGAAAACATAGGAAGAACACTCTTTGACATAAATCACAGCAAGATCTTTTTTGATCCATCTCCTGGAGTAATGGAAATAAAAACAAAAATAGGGGCTTCCCTGGTGGCGCAGTGGTTGAGAGTCCACCTGCCGATGCAGGGGACATGGGTTCATGCCCCGGTCCGGGAAGATCCCACATGCCGCGGAGCGGCTGGGCCCATGAGCCATGGCCACTGAGCTGTGCATCCAGAGCCTGTGCTCTGCAACGGGAGAGGCCACAACAGTGAGAGGCCCACGTACTGTAAAAAAATTAAAAAAATAAAATAAAATAAACAAATGGGACCTAATGAAACTTAAAAGCTTTTGAACAGCAAAGGAAACCATAAGCAAGACGAAAAGACAAGCCTCAGAATGGGACAAAATATTTGCAAACGAATCAACAGACAAAGGATTAATCTCCAAAATATATGAACAGCTCATGCAGCTCAATATTAAAGAAACAAACAACCCAATCCAAAAATGGGCAGAAGACCTAAATAGACATTTCTCCAAAGAAGACATACAGTTGTCAAGAAGCACATGAAAAGCTGCTTAACATCACTAATTATTAGAGAAATGCAAATCAAAACTACAATGAGGTATCACCTCACACCAGTTAGAATGGGCATCATCAGAAAATCTACAAACAACAAATGCTGGAAAGGGTGTGGAGAAAAGGGAACCCTCTTGCACTGTTGGTGGGAATGTAAATTGATACAGCCACTACAGAGAACAGTATGGAGGTTCCTTAAAAAACTAAAAATAGAATTACCATATGATCCAGCAATCCCACTACTGGGTATATACCCAGAGAAAACCATAATTCAAAAAGACACATGCACCGCAATGTTCACTGCAGCACTATTTACAATAGCCATGTCATGGAAGCAACCTAAATGCCCATCGACAGACGACTGGATAAAGAAGATGTGGTACATATATACAATGGAATATTAGTCAGCCATAAAAAGGAACGAAATTGGGTCATTTGTTGAGACGTGGATGAATCTAGAGACTGTTATACAGAGTGAAGTAAGTCAGAAAGAGAAAAACAAATATCGTATATTAACACATGTATGTGGAACCTTGAAAAATGATACAGATGAACCAGTGTGCAGGGCAGAAGTTGAGACACAGATGTAGAGAACAAACGTATGGACACCAAGGAGGGAAAGCCACGGCAGGGTGGGGATGGTGGTGTGATGAATTGGGTGATTGGGACTGACATGTATACACTGATGTGTATAAAATTGATGACTAATAGGAACCTGCTGTATAAAAAAATAAATAAAGTTAAATTTAAAAAAAAGGCTAATAAAAAAAAATGGAGGAAGGGGCCACAAGCCAAGGAATGCAGGCAGCACCTAGAACCTAAAGGAAGTGAGGAAACAGATCCTCCCCTTGAGGCTCTAGAAGGAACACAGCCCTGCTAATGCCTCGATTTCAGCTCAGTAAGACCCACTTTGGACATCTGACCTCCAAAACTGTAAGATAATAATTTGTGCTATTTTACGCCACTAAGTTTGTGGTGAATTGTTACAATAGCCCTAGGAAACTAATAAATAAACAACTGCCCATTGTCTCATAGGCATCTCAAACTTAAAAATATATCTCTATGTATCTATATATAGTTATCTATCTATCTATCTATCTATCTATCTATATATATATATATTTCTAGGACTTTTTTGGCGGTCCAGTGGTTAAGAATCCGCCTTCCAATGAAGGGACGCGGGTTCAATCCTTGGTTGGGAAACTAAGATCCCACATGCCGCAGGGCAACTAAGCTGATGAACTGCAACTACTGAGCCCGCATGCTCTGGAGCCCGTGTGCCACAACTAGAAAAGCTTGTGCACCACAACGAAAGATCCCTTGTGCCGCAACTAAGACCTGACGCAGCCAAATAAATAAATAATAAAAATACATGCCATAAAGATTTCTGGTAGAAGATGTTCCAACTTTTAGCAGTAACCTGTTTTCCTTTACTCACAAAGTATCTAAGTGTATACATACATATCATACAGATAACAGATCATTTTGCTTGTTTTTATTTGTTTGTTTCCATTTGATATAGAGAAAGCATTAAGGCAAAGAACACAGGACAGCAGAAGTCAGAAGCCCTTGGTTCAAGTCTCATTGAAAATAAATTGGACACTAAAAAGGGCAAATGGTTTAAATCTACTCAATATTCTGAATTTAACTACTTCTATTATGAATACCCTACTTTCCAACTCAAATTTAACTGTGAAAAACAGGACAGCACATGTCCTTAATATCCAAATGTGTTTCATTTTCTCCGTCTCCACTGAACTGCTTTTGTCCTTTTCCATCTCACACTTGAACTTCAGCAATAACCTCCCACTCGGTTTACCTTCCCCAGTCTTTCCTATATTCCCACATGCAAAACAAAACAAAACAAACAAACAAAGGCCCCCACAAACCAAACACCTCTAATTGGTCTTCCACACTGTGGCTTAACAATATTTCTAAATAACAAATCTAATTGTGTCAGCAACTTGCTGGAAAAAAACCTATCTGTACTGCCCCAGAGACAATGTTTGAAGTCTATGGCATCATACAAGGCTCTTCTTAATCTGGTTCCTGTTCCCTGTGCTCTAATCATACTAAAAATTGTTGACAGCTTCCGCTCTTCCAAGCTTCTATGCCTCTGCACATGCTGTTCCTTCTGTTCAAAACACCTTTCCCCATTCATCTTCCCCTCCACTCTAAGCTGGAGCTTGTAGGAATTAGCCTCCTGAACTTTCATTATATACTCAGGTACATCTCAATCCCAGTCTTTTCATGCTGTAATCGTTGGTTTACTTGCCATAACTGCTGGTTTATTCGTCTGCATCTCCCATTAGACTCAGCTCATTGAGAGTAGGAATTGTATTCTGGGGAATCTCTGTATTCATAGGCCTAGCAGAGTGCCTGGTTTATGGCTGGCCCTTAGTAGATTCTGCTCAATAATTACCTGAGTGATGAAATACACTGAATGAAAGGCTAAGGCTCTGCTTAAAGATATGCCTAGTAGGAAATCAATTATGTGACAGGCAAATCTCATGCCTCTCATTTCAATTTCCAAATATTTAGGTGCACTTCAAAATACGTGATCTTAACCTTTAAGCACATTTTTAATATGTGAAGACCATGCATACTCTCTATCTCTAGTCTTTTCTGTTCAGTGGAGTGATTTGGGGTAGGTGGGGGGATAGCAGACAGAAGTCTATAAAATGATTTTAACTATTTTAGAAAAAGTTCTATTACCAAACAGTAACAAAAATGATTACCCAGTACAATGACAACTTTTCTAAATCTCTATTTTGGAAATTAAATTTCCCTAAAAATAGTGCTTTTTATTTAGAAAGCAAATGACATACACATACACACATGGAGCGATCTTTAGTGGCTAAAACAGTAGCAAGCACAAGAATACCAGGGACTCATTTCTTACAAAGGCTTAAGAGGTACATTAAAAATTCACTTCAAAGATCCATTAAGGAACTCAAATGCCAACCATGGCACAATTATGAACAGGATGTTTTTATACATTTCTGTGTCCTCTGATTTGCAATTTTAAAAATATGTGATATTTTAACTGAATAAATCTAACTGATATGAATCAATTCTATACTTAACACATATTGATTAGTGGATGTGATTCTATACTCATAAAATTTTTTGATACATATAATTTGTATCAATAACAGGATAATAATGTAAACAAGAAAGCAAACTGGATAACAGTTGTTCTGAAAGTTAGATCCACAGACTCAGAGTTTTGAGTTCTCTCCAAGGGACCATGCATATTTTTAGAAAGTAATCATTGTCTGACATAACAGTGAGGTCAGAATTGGATTATCCAGACTGTAATACATAACAAAGCTGAACACATTGTTAGATTCATTTCAAAGAAGATACGAGTTGATTCGGGCCAGCATCTGTTTTTGTAAGTTTAGTACTTATTACAGAGTGGGTGCTTAATGGAAAAAAATGACAAACTTACTTATCTTTTGTAGGGCCCTAGTCCTGTGCTGGTAACAAATGAAGTATTTAACTTAATGTAAATATTTTAGTGGTGAAAGTGAATCACTGCTTGTACAAATGCTGGAGAAACTGCAAATTTTTTCCCTTTAGTTTTATTAGAATGCATAAGAACCCTCTGATGTTTAAATTGCGTGTATGTGCTGACTGGGTTGTCATTAAGGCCCATTTATCATAATCTGGTTATACATACACTCTGAAGTACACAGACAATAAGAACACAAACACTTATCCACCCTTCCTGCTTCCTGGCTTACTGATATACAGTACAAAAGCAGTGGGAAATGGTATTACAGGTACTCAGCTGTCTGAGGAAGTATGAAGCTAGACATTGTAGCACTCATGTCAATAGCCATATACCAGAAAACACCACATTGCTATCCTACAGCCAAAACATTCAATGCCTCCGATCTCACCTGGGCTAAATAGAGCTACGTGCAAAAAGGCAGTACACCTGAAGGTCATTTTCAAAGTTACAGTCTGAGTTTGAAGTGCAGAGGGATCCAATTCAGTTCAAACATTTATTGAGATGCATTTTACCACTGTTGGTCAGAAAGACCTTCCCTGATCATATGTTCATGATTTGAAAAGAATGCATTTATTCATTTGCTTATTTTCTGTCTGTCCCATCATAATATGAGCTCCCTAAGGATGGGGCCCTCATATGTTTTGTTCACTGCTGCATTCCTGGTGCCCAGAATAGTGAACATAGTAGGTGTTCAATTAGACAGGGCAAGGAAGGAGGGATTCTTACTTAACCAGACTCTAGGATGCTTTTAGGAAGAGAGATTCAGACACAATAATGCTCATGGAGAGAATGCTAGCGTGGCTGGCTGACAGCTGCTGTCCTAGGAAGAAAGCAGGATGACCCAGACAGGTGGGTATGCTGAGCCTGGGAAAGGTCCTCGGCAGCCAACTACCTGCCTCCACTGAAGTAGGTGTTGCTCTGAAAAGCCTGCAGAGAAAGTGGGCCTTTTCTGTTAGATCCCTCACTGCAGAATTCCTTCCTACAAATATCAGATTCAAGTGACAGACTTTGATTTTGCCCATTAAATAGAAGGATAGAAAAGCAAGTTTCCAATGTTCCTACTGTCAGTCATCTGGTGATGGATTTCATGAAGGCCCAGTAAATTCAGGGAAATAGAAAGAACACCAAAATTTGCACAGACACACACACAAAAAAATCAAAATGGGAAAGATTTCTTCAGAATGAAAAATAAAATATTTAAGGCCGTGGGTTTATGTACTGCCTCCTGGTTTCTCTTACGCCTGGGGAGACTGAGGGTGCGTATAATGCTCACCTCATAACTAGGCCTCGAGCATCAGAGTGACAGGGATCCGGACAGCAGCATCTACTGATGGGGAGGTAGGAATGCCAGGGATGTTCTGGCGGTTGCATTTGATTAGATTAAAACGTGAAAGCTGCACAGTTGGAACTTAATACCAAGAAGGACATTTGCAGAACACAGAACATCTTTAGGTGTATCATCCGGGTAGCAGGTTCCGAATGGGCTAATCACCCTCCTCTACAACCTTACTAAGACAGTGCCTGAATTCTCCTGTTTCAATTTGCTTCACATTTATCATCTAGCCCCATCTTAGTCTTAGCCATTATGGTTTAACCATTATTAATAACAATAATCGCTAAGATATGTTGAGTGATCACTATATACTAGGCATGGTTCTAAATACTTCACACATGTGAACTCATTTAATTCTTACAGCATCCCCATAAAGTGGATTCTATTATTATCCCCATTTTTGAGATGAGGAAACTGAGGCCTAGAAAAGTGAAGAGACTGGCCTGTGGTTTCACAGCTGAGAAGTAGCAGAGCCAGGTTGCCAAGGTGGTACCTTGGCTCCAGGTCTACCCTCTTCTTAAACACATTACTTTATTGCCTTTTAGTTCTTAAATGAAGTTGCAATAGTTCCCTAACTCTCAGTGTTTTTTCTCTCCCATCTATCCCCCACATCACTCTCGAAATGATTTTTTTTTTTTTTTTTGTGGTACACGGGCCTCTCACTGTTGTGGCCTCTCCCGTTGCGGAGCACAGGCTCCGGACGCGCAGGCTCAGCGGCCATGGCTCACGGGCCTAGCTGCTCCGCGGCATGTGGGATCTTCCCGGACCGGGGCATGAACCCGTGTCCCCTGCATCGGCAGGTGGACTCTCAACCACTGCGCCACCAGGGAAGCCCTCGAAATGATTTTTTAAAATGCTTTTTTCCTGATTAAAGTATTTCAAGGCTCCCCAACGCCCACATGATTTCTCCAAATTCCCTTCGTGACTTGGCTCTGATTTCTCCAGTCTCAACTCCTCTATTTCCTGACACACAATTTATACTTCAGAAATACCCAGGTATTTACAATTCCCTCAATACACCATGTGTTTTCATGTTTTTGCACCTTTGACAACATACAACTCCGTCTGTCTTTTAACCAGTTACCCAGATAATTTCTGTGCTTTTCTTATGACCTAACTCATGGGTCTTTCCCACTCATTCTGGCTTGAGTGATTGTTCTATTCTGGGGACCCTAGGCCAATATCTCTACTGCAAATTGCCGGTTTTACGTTTTTGTTCACTGTAGCAGACTGTGAGCTCCCTGAGGTTAGGGGCCATGCTTATCTTTAGTGCCTACCTGAATACCTTGCACACAGTATGGTTAAATGAATAAATGAATGAATATGTGAATGAGTGAATTTCAGCAATCTGCTGCAGTTTTAAAAGAAAACTAGCCTACATTTGGGAATATTTATTCCACGTAGGTAAACAAACAATAGAAAGACTCCAGAAGAAGGTCTCAACTCAAGCACATTGGGGTCTTGGAAACCTATGAAGGTATGAAGAACATTGTGAGCAAGCAGTGCAGAAAATAAAGCTGATTTCAAATAGTTTCTATAATCAATGCTGAATTCAAGATTCTGTTTTATTTTACCTTCTTTCTTTGTTGGCCATTAACATCTAAAAATGTACTGATTTTCTATTTTCCTGTATATTAAGAAGCACTAAAACAAGAGAAGATAACCAAAAATAAAACAAAACAAAAAAAGAACTGTTTTGCATAAGCTCAGAGATCCTAAGAACATTTATGCATTAGAACATGGCTTAATGTTAATAGTGGTAAGCTTTCACATCTCATTTTAAATCATATTATTCAGTTCATACTATATTTTATATTTATTAGGTATACATTCTAACTTGTATATCTACTTAGGTGCTTGATAGTGGTCCATATAAATGGATCTATAGTTTCAACCATTCCTTTCCTCATAGCGCACATACACATGATATTTTTTATAGGTACCTGCATAAGTTATATAAAACTTTGGACACTTGGTTTTATCTACTATCTCCATCGCAATTCAAAACAGAACTTCCCATGGCTTAAGTATAAAATTTTATGGTTAAAACCCAGTACCAAGGGAATGTAAATTGATATAGCCACTATGGAGAACAGTACGGAAGTTCCTTAAAAAACTAAAAATAGAACTACCATACAAGCCAGCAATCCCACTCCTGGGCATATACCCTGAGAAAACGATAATTCAAAAAGAGTCATGTATCACAATGTTCACTGCAGCTCTATTTACAACAGCCAGGACATGGAAGCAACCTAAGTGTCCATCGACAGATGAATGGATAAAGAAGATGTGGCACATATATACAATGGAATATTACTCAGCCATAAAAAGAAACGAAATTGAGTTATTTTTAGTGAGGTGGATGGACCTAGAGTCTGTCATACAGAGTGAAGTAAGTCAGAAAGAGAAAGACAAATACCATATGCTAACACATATGTATGGAATCTTAAAAAAAAAAAAAAAAAGAAGGTTCTGAACAGCCTAGGGGCAGGACAGGAATAAAGACGCAGATGGAGAGAATGGACTTGAGGACACGGGGAGTGGGAAGGGTAAGCTGGGGTGAAGTGAGAGAGTGGCATGAACATATATACACTACCAAATGTAAAATAGATAGCTAGTGGGAAGCAGCCACATAGCACAGGGAGATCAGCTCTGTGCTTTGTGACCACCTAGAGGGGTGGGATAGGGAGGGTGGGAGGGAGATGCAAGAGGGAGGGGATATGGGGATATATGTATACATATAGCCGATTCACTTTGTTCTAGAGCAGAAACTTAACACACCATTGTAAAGCAATTATACTCCAATAAACATGTTAAAAAAACAAAAACAAAAACCCAGCACCAGATTTTTAGGTACTCAAAAAACAAAACATATGATGTTGAAGTCCTGCCCCCCACCCATACCCACACCTCAGAATGTGATCTTATTTGAAGGCAACATCTTTACGGAGGTAATTAGTTTAGTATGACTGGTGTCCTTATAAGAGCAGGAAATTTGGACACAGAGACACACATAGAGGGTAAAGGATGTAAAGATGGGGAGAATACAGCCATCTCTATACCAAGGAGAGAGGCCTGGAACAAATCTTTTCCTCACGGCTCTCAGAAGGAATCAGCCTTACTGACACCTTGACCTTGGACTTTTAGCCTCCAGAGCTGTGAAAAATAAATTTCTCTTGTTTAAGCCAGCCAGTCTGTGGTATTTTGTTATGACAGTCCTAGCAAACTAACACATCTAGAGACTATCATTTTATTTTCAGTGTTGGTACTCTGTAAAGTGAAAACGTCTTTACAGATATTAAATTATCATCATAGTTATTTGATGAGGGCAATGAAGTAAATTAGTCTTTAAGGTTTTTCAGACTCTACCTAGTCGGAAATATTCTGGCCTCGAAAATACTGAAAGTTATCTTGTTTCTACAAGGGCCCATGCATGTGGCAGGAGGAGTGCATTCTAGGTTTCCCCCTTGCCTCATCTTTTTTTTTTTTTTTTTTGCAGTATGCGGGCCTCTCACTGTTGTGGTGTCTCCCGTTGCGGAGCACAGGCTCCGGATGTGCAGGCTCAGTGGCCATGGCTCATGGGCCCAGCCGCTCTGCAGCATGTGGGATCTTCCCGGACCGGGGCATGAACCCGTGTCCCCTGCATCGGCAGGCGGACTCTCAACCACTGCGCCAACAGGGAAGCCCCATGCCTCATCTTTTTATGCTTCTACACCAGTTCCTCTTAAGGCGGAGGTCACACACTGGGGTGGCCCTGGAATGTATTTTATGTGGTTGCCAGTGTTTTGTTTAACATGGAATTAGTTAACACCATTTAAAATGTAGGAGACTAAACACGAAAATCTGGATTTTCAATACCGTTTGAAGAACTGGAAGATCTGGCCGTCCTGGGCCCATTGTATCTCTGTGGCCACAGTGGGCTGAGACTCAGCAATGGCTGCCCCACAAGGAAGCACTGCTGGCTCTCAGCTTCACCACATTCCCCACTTTAAGTTGTCTGCCTGGCCCCTGGGAGCATTTCACTTTGCAATCTCTGGTCTAAGGGAATGCCAACTGGGCCTTTCAGTGATGAGAAGTTTGTTTAGTTAGGAGGCCCAGGCAGAGGTATTATTTATCTCCTTGTCGATAGCTCAGAAATGGTAGTTCGCTCCCTATACCCCAACCTTACATCCCACCATTGATGTGATTATCATCTCCTGTCAGGAGTCTACACAAGAGTTCTCAAGAGGCCATTCCAAAGGGAAAGAAGTATTAGATGCAAAAAGTGACCCTCGGTCAAATAAGTTTAAGCAATGTAGGGCTAAAAAATGATAAACACGTATCCTTCGTACAGAACTTCTCAGAGCCTCTGAAATTTCAATGTAGTAAGCCACATTTTCCAAAATCATTTGACCACCCAACCTTTGTTTTGAGGAGCATTTTCCACATATAGTATTCAATGAAACTCTGACCCAAACAAGCCCTTTTCCCATACAAAACAAAATTATTTTTGCCTAGTAATGTGAATTTATATAGTAAATACAGCATTTTAGATGAATATTCAGAGAATATAAAAAAGAATAATAATGCACGATAATAATGCATGATATTTCATTTGAAATATTGATTTCTTAATTTCTGTTGGCTGTAATATGTGCAGAGCTGGCCCACACTACGGATCGTTTAAATTTAATTAAAATAGTTTTGTATAACCCTCAGTAATCAAAATGGAAATAGGAGAATGCATACTTATTTCCACTTGGCTCCCAGATGCCATCTTCTGCTTTGCTTTAGATTTGCTAACATTTGGAACATTCACATAATTAATTCGGAAGCTTGATACTCAGCTTCAAAGAGTTAAAATGTGTGTCACAGTGTGCATTTCTCATAAAGGGTTTGATAAATTAATAGTATTGTTTCCAAACCTATTAATAGCATATAAAACAATACAAATAGTTCTTCTTAAAAAGTTGGTATCATTTCTCTCAGAAACTACAGGGGATTTCCTAATAAAACAAGAGCAATGAAGAGAGGGGAAAGCCTGTTTTCTTGTAACTGCAGAATTGAAAGACTGATCATTTCTACTGCAAAAACATTAGATTTGAAATATTTCTTCCAAGTGTCAGAAACTTTGGGAATATCAAATGCTGATACTGTGACAATTTGTACCATTAACATTGATACATGATATTTACATTTAAAAATACATTATGCTTGTTCAAAATAAACCTATTCATTTATTTGACAAATATTTATTAACAGCTTGTTATATGCCAGGCACTGTGCTAGTCTTAAGGATACAGCAGTAAACGAAACAGACCCAAAACCCTGCCCTTGTAGAACTTTAACTCTAATGGAGTAAATAAAATAAGGGGCAGTATAAATCATGTAAGAAGGTGAAAAGGGCCATAGAGAAATAGAAAGGAAGGAAGGAAGGAAGATGGTGGCTGTTGGGGAGGTCAGCGGTAGGTCTGAGAAATTGATGTTGTATCTGACTTTAGACAATAGCCATGTATATGTCTAGGGAAAGTGTTTCATGCAAAGGGCACATTCAGTGCAAACGGCCTGAGGCAAAAATGTAACTGGTAAGTTTGAGGATCAGCAAAGGGGCCAGAGTGGCTGGTGCAAAGTGAGTGGGGAGGAATGTGGTGGGAGGTGAGATCACAGCAATAACTCAAAGGAACCCTGCGGGGCTGCAAAGGCCAATGTAAGGACTTTGGCTCTTATTCTGGGTCCATTAGGGAACCACCGGAAGATTTTTAGTAGAGGATTAACATGATCTGACTTATATTTGATGATCTGGATGCTATGCTGACAAAAGACTTTAGGAGGGTGGGGATGGAAGCAAGGAGACCAGTTAAGAAGTTATTTCAACAACCCAGGAAAGAGATGACGGTGACTGGGACCAAGTGGTAGCAGTGGAGATAGTGAAAAAGGGTTGGATTCTGGATATATTTTTGGAGGCAGAATCAACAGGATTTCCAGAAAGATCAGAAGTGAACTGTGAGAGAAAGAAACAAGAATTATCCCAAGGTATTTTGCCTAAGCAAATGGAAGGGTAGAGTTGTCATTAAGTGGGTTGGGGGAAACTTTTAGGGGCATCTGGAATTCAGATTTGGCATGTTGAGTTTGAGACATCTAACATATATCCAAGTAAGCTGTTGAAAAGCCAGGTGGATATATGGGTCTGAAGTTCAGAGGAAAGTAATATTTTCCAAGCGCTCTTACCATAACTTTAGCTTCAAATTCAATACTTGTTGGCTTCAGACTCCAGGTGAATCACTTCATTTGAATAATTTAGAAGAAGGGCAAGTCAGATATAATGGGCAAAAACAGGGAGAATACGGGCATTGGATCACACAAGAACAAAGACACGCAAAAGGGCATTGTGAGGTACGTTGTTTGACAGGAATTATGTTGGTATGTGGAGTAACATCTCCAGAGAATGCTGGAGAGGCAGCAGTCAGGCTGAGGAATCTGACATCACTTTATAGGTAATGGACGGCACTGAAAATTCTAAGGAGGTTTGGATGTGCAATGCCTCCAGGCTATCAACAGGAGAGAGCCCTTACCACCCCTAGGTTTGAATGGCAGAGAGAAGGAAGGGACACCCAGAGCTGAGAAAGGAGCTGGGTGGAGAAGATCGAGTGACAGGATTGACTTGGTTGTCACAGGCAGTCAATCCACGGGACCCGAAAGAGAAGCAGAACAAATACCTTCTTGGCACTTTCTTTGCACCCTTGGATCTCCTGCCAGTGCCTCCCCCTGAATGAACCCAACAGGAAGCCAGAGGGCAAAGGAGTCTGCTGATGTGGCCCTGATGGGTCAGACTCCTGGGTCACAACGGAGTGGAGTGGGATGGAGATAAACAACACACAGAGGGAAATGTCACCTCAAAGTTGTGCTCTTAGAAGAGGGATCTAGTGGCTTTGTGCAGCTAAAAAAGACAAAACAAGGAGGGCACAAAGCGTGGGAGACTAATGCTTTCCTGGTTCTGAAATAGCTCAGCATCCCAGGCACAAAATCAGTGCCAGGTCCAGGTGAGTCAGCTTAAGGTTCTTCAGCCTCTCAACCGGGAATGACTGAATGTTTAGGAAGGTGTGTTGGATGCAGGGGCAGGGGCAGAGGCATAACCAACGCTACATCAAAGCAGCATTCATAGATACATTCATAGATACATTTCTGAAACAAAGCATGGGAGAATGGCAAGTTCTTCAGCATTAAGTAGGTGTTGATGCAGAGGCCACCAGTATGAATATCAAGATGCTGGGCAACAGAAGGAAGAAGGAAACAAGTTAGTGGCTCTAATGCATAAGCCAAGGATGACTTTCAAAGCATGGACAAACCTCTCAACTCTGAGGAAGAGGGAAAACTGAGGAAAAGAAGAAATGTAACAAGGAACCATCTTCATCTGACACAATGGGAGAGAATAAGCAAAAACCAAGAGAGACGGGGGTGACTTAACGAAGTCATGTGAGGGAGGCTTCTGCCTTCCTAGAGAACCATAAAGCAAGGTTTGGGTCTGAGAAGAAAGATAGTGATGAATGTTATAGGAATAGTTTAGGGCTAAATGAATAAAATTTTTCTCTCAGGAATGTTAAATGGATTAATGAGCAGGGATACTGCAACCTGGGCCTCCTTCGAAACAACTCAATTCCATGACCAGGTGTTACCATTTTTACCAAATTTTTCCTCAAAGCCTCACAATTTGTTATTCTGTTTTGAAGGTATGGATTTCTAAAGAACTGAATCACATGAATAGCAAATGTTATTACTTATAAGTGAACTAATATTAGGCGCTGGGAAATTAACATCAAGTATAATTAATCTCAAATGAAAGAAACAATGATTCAACAACTCAAATGTTAAAGGGTGTGGCAAACATATATTAAAATAACATATTTAAAATTGATTTGCTAGGAGCAAAACATGGAATGTTCACTTAACATTTCTTATCAGTCTACCAATTAGAAATAATGCATATGACTATGCAAAGATCAACTTTAAAATTTAAAAGTACAGAAAGACTATATATATTCTTTTAAATTTTAATGTTGATCATATGATATGCATATATATGTGCACATATGTATGTCTTTGGTAATTTTAGTGATTTAGGAAATTAATCTCATATAAAAATGATTTAAAATGGTTAAAAAGTATGTTTTAAGTGTATATTAAGATAAGCATATTTAAAATAATTGATATGATAGAATCATAACATGGAAATCCTTACTTAAAATGTCTTAGTATAGCCTACCAATTAGAAATAATATGTATATTACTATGCAAAGATCAACATTAAATTTTAAAAATACAGTAAAACTACATATCTTTGGTAATTTTAGTGATTAATGCTTTAATTAAGAGATGAGGTACATGCAGACATATGCAATAAATTGACATAATTCATCATATTGCAAAGAATAACATGATGAATGCATATGTATATTGTGAATTATACAATGCACATGCAAATCATATTCTCATTATCACGCAGAGGCATTATTTTTCCTACAGTCAAAATGCAACAAATCTTCAAGTACTACTCAATCTACTACATGACTATTTAAGAACAAAGTAGTCTGTGGTATCTTCCGTAGAATAATAATTCAAACTGAGAAACTCAAGTTAATGGAAACACAGAGCAGACACTTTTAGGGGCTACATCTCTGTGTGAATTAAACTGGAAACCAGCCCCTGTACTATGCATATCTATCGTTCCATAACATCATTTTAAATAGAAGTCTAGGCACTGGAGATTTCAGTAAGGTCTTTCAATACACTGCCAAATTAATCTTTTTTTTTTTAATGCTGAACAGTGAGTACCTTGGTCATCGACTAGTTGGAAAAATAACAGAAACAGTTTCTCAACATAAAGAGTAATTACTTAAAGACACCACTCTTCTGAAATTGATTTGTCTCCAAATAAGGTGTCCTGAAACGAAGACAATTTAAACAAGAATATATTTGGCGCCTGGAAGTAGCCGGTAAATACTGATGTGTGGGTTCTTGGTGGGAGCAGACTAGCTCCCCAAACTCTGACAGATGCCAAGCGTTGAAAGAACAGGCTGGGGTTATTTATAAACAACTACTTATCACATACTCAGGTTAACCTTCTCTAGTTTAATGCAACTTGTATATATACTGTTAATTAGGCCTTTTGACTGAACTCAATGGAAAACAAATGAGTTTTTTTTTTTTATATATGAAAGTTAAAGTGTTTCTGAAATTCTTATACCTGACTACCAGGATTAGTGCTGTGCTGACAAGCAGCAGTGTATATATGAACATGTTAATTAGTTAAGATAGTGCAAAAATCAATTTTTCTGATCATTTTGAACTTGAATGTGGGTAAAAGGACCTCTCAGTAGCAGGAAGACTACCAGATGTTCCTAGTTTACGGGTTAGATTGAATCAGCATATATGAATCAGAGAACATCTTTAAAAATTATTATATATATAATCCTCACTCTTAAATCAAACCTAAAGAAAAATATTTATAAGATCCACCACTGTGTGAATCAAATATAGTAGCTTCATGGATGACTCAACTGGGATAAGAAGATAATGCCCTTATTAATATATTAACATTATGAAATTTTATAACATTAAAAAAATTTCTTTAAAATGAAAAGTCTATTTTACTTTTTAATTAAATCTATATCCCAGAAAGGTCTTTAAGGCTCTACAAAGCACCTTGCATTTTCTTATTGCTGACAGTTCTTGAAACCATGCTTGAATGCTTTCTTTATCCTTTGGTGAACAACTGCAAGATCATATGCTAAAAGACTGTGTTTTCTCTTTTTCTTGCTCTGTCATTAAGGCACTTTAATACATTTCCTCATAGTTGTTACAAGAGCAAACTATTAAGATTCACAGATTGAGACAATTTTGACTCCTATGATTATATAAACACACATGATATGAATTTTTCCTAATCATTGATTTGAAAAATAACAACAAAACTCCTTCAAATAAAATGATTAATCTCTGTAAGGTTAAATTGAAATGGTGCTTCCTGTGTTGCCTTAATATATGTAAATGATCTACAAAAATAGAAAACTACATTTGGTTAACTATCCTTTAATACAAATAGGGTAAATAATAAATTCATATGAAGAATACATTTTCTTTTAAAAAAGAGAGATCTTCAGGGTATATTTTAAGAGTCTGAGATCTTCAGGGTTTTTGCTGTTGTTGTTTAAAGATAAAAATACTGCATACATGTCTAAAGATAGCCAAGTAAATACAGACAGATTTTTTAAATCACAGAAGAATTAAGATTTTAATTAAATTGTACACATTTTTTTCTGAACAAAGATGCATGTAGAAAGAAATACGTTTTGTTTAATATTTAAGTTGGGAAAGTATATTTGCAACTCAAGAAGATGCTTTATTAAACAATGATAAAAACCAAAGCTCAAAATATAAAACTTATTTATGTTTTAAAATTCTGTTGTCAGAAATATAGGACTGAAATTATACATTTAAACAAAAATGATTTGCAATGCCATTTAGGAGCTACATACTTTTCAGAGCACAAAGAAGTATGCTAATAGGTTTCTGTCATATTTTGAATAAATGTGCAGAATTTCTTAGCCCTTTTCCATCTTAGAAGATTTCAGGTTTGCTACTGATTTAAAGTACTGTAACTGGATTTGATGTTAGCCAGTTAGATAATTTTGGGGGGGATAAATTTTGCAGATTAAAAAAAACATTTTTAGATTATACCTTATGATTTTAAAATTAAGATTGGCATCAAGAAAATATTAGGTATTACAATTTTATATTAAAAAGCAATACTTTTGGACAAGATTGATGTAACAATCTTCCTGACGTTTTTTGCTTTTGATTGCAAAATTTTTTAAATGTATGAAAAGTAGAGAACCCCCCCTACTAAATATCCATCTTGCAAATCCTATATCTCCCTTTTAAAATTCCCTGACTCAACGTATGTATTTATTTTGCTGACACGTTTTATGAGAAATCTAGGCCGCAAGTCACTCCACCCCTACGTATTCTCATATGTATCTCTTTTAAAAATGGACATTTTCTTACATAACCACAAAGACTGTCATCTCTAACAAAATTAACAGTAATTTCTTGGTGTTAAGAATTCACACCAATCCATACTCAACTTTCAATGACTGTCTCAAAAATGTATTTTTCTAGTCCATTTGATGGAATCAAGGTACAACAAGGTCAACTACATTTGGTTATGATGTCTTAAGTTTCTCTTCCTAGGACAGCTCCTCCCTTCCCCATTTACTGTCATGCATTTGTCTTGTTGAAGAAATTCCACTGACTTCTTAAACTGAACCTGGGAAGTCCCTGTTGAAGAAAGGGCAATACTTGGCTGACAAACTAAGACTGTCAAAGTTTTCCAGTTTATTTTTTGGCCGTAGAGGGGCAAAGGGGGAAACTCCCAGACACTTCTGCCATATTTAATGATCTGAAAAATTTCCAAGAAGCCCTTAAACAATTTTACCCTTCATACTAAAGAGTTTAAAACTGTAATAATCATTATAAAATTTGTGTTTTATAAGATTATTTTGATATATTGGCAATTTATAAAATAGTTTTTATTTAATAGTGTTAAGGTATTCATACATAAACTAAATGATATCAAATAAGCAAACAGATGTTCAGCAATTCCAAGTTTATTGGATTCCAATACTTTTCTTAGAATGTACACAAAAATAATTGAGAATTGTATTTTAATTAATCTGAGGAAGAAATACAAATTGGCATGTCTCTTAACTTTTGTTTTTATCTTTTTTTTTTTTTTTAAAGGATCATTTAACCAGACAGGCAGGTTTTCATTAAATTTAATTTGTGTGGAGCTTAAATACTAAGTTGAGTTTCCAGGAGGTAAACGAATTGATGGCTCTGTCTTTTAAAACCTCATGTTGCTTAAAATAAATTAATTAATTAAATTAAATTTAAAAATTCATGTTGCACTATTTAAGGAAAGATGTATAGAAAATTTAGAGGATTAGAAAATGCTGATGAAAATTACAAGTGTTAGAAAAGACAAAATGAAACTTTAACATATCTCCATGGCATTCGTGTTAAACAAAAATGTAAATTAACATATATAAGGCTGGCTTCGCCTTTCCTTGCAACAGAAAGCCTAAGATCAGTGATGTACAGTTTTTGAAAATCCAAAATATGAATGACTTTAAACGGAACCATATGAAGTCAACGAAAGTAAAGTGATCGTAGATAAAATTACCAAACTCAAATGAAGTAAGTTCAAAATGAAAAGGATGAAGGGCAATTAAGTACCTATTTTGACAATTCGAAGTGGTCAAGTTTTTAAAAGTATGACACAGGAACCTTAACCCATCTATATATGAGTGATAAATGAGGCATTTTGTGTCATTACATTCCCATAAATCACTTCCTTTAACTGCTGACGGCTTTTATCAGATCTAACCTTTTCAAGCTTCTATTAGAGTGCTAACATTTTCAACTTTGACACATGTGCAGTTTACAAATTCTGCAGCTGATTAACTCTGGACAGAAGCTCACTGGCATCATTGTCTTCAAGTTGGGTGAAAACCTTAGGGTCTCAAAAACTCAAGACACATTACAGTATAAAAATCTCAATTAACGTAATAAGGGGTTGGGCTTTGGAGTTGGTAAGGATTGTTTTCTGTTGGGAAACAAACATGAATAAGACTTCATTTTCCATGAAACAGGTGATCTAAGAAATACTAAGAAATGAAAAAAAAGAAAAGAAAAAAATTAGAAAAAAGGAAAACCCTAGATGATAGTGGTTAATTTCTAATCAAGTACATTTTTTTTGCCTTAAACTGTATTTATTTGGCAATCAAGAAATATTTTAGAAAAGTAATTGCTAAACTTCAGTCTCGACACAAAAACAAAGAAAACCTAAGATTAATGCATTTATGGGGTGAGGAGTATGACCCCAAATAAAACACAGTTTAAGTGGGGCTGTTATAATTGATGGAACCATTTTAAAGTGAATTTTATGGAGAGAGATTGAATTAAACTAAAACATACAGCTTAACTCTCTTATAAATCCCAACATTCTAAGTTAAACGTTGCTTTGGATAATCTAACCAATCAGTCTATTCAGTTGAAAAAGAAAAAATGAAAACTTCTCTTAAAGTAGTTAAGGAGGACCTGCTTTTAAATTAGTTGTGTTGCAATTACAAAGTCAAAGCTTGTAAAAGGTAAGGCAATTTCTGTTGAAGTTTCTGTTAATATACCAAATCTTCTTAGAATGTCTTTTATGCATAAATTAGAACGAACTTATTACCAATTTATTACCTTACCAACAAGAAACATTCTAAACACTTATCATAAGACAAAACTTTAATCAAAATATTTGTCTATTAATAATGTAGAAATAAATAAGGCAAAAATACATAAGCTGAAATCTTTTACATTACAGACGAGAGAAGATCGACTTCATGATATTTTTAATTTTAATGGTCCTAATTTCTTAGTAGAAGAGTTGAATACAACAGTTGAACTTGACAGCCCGAAGGTTTTAGTGAGTAACACAACATTGTACAGGTAGATATTATGTGTCTGTCAGTGTATTTATATAAATAGCACATATATAAATATATTTGAGTAGATGTGAGTTTGGACAAAGATGATCAAAGAAACTTATTTGGAAAATATAATTGACACCAACCTTGTAATAAAGCTAAAGTTTAAAAAATTAGTGTCTTTGGCAATAACAGCCAGACTGAACAAATCTTAATACTGATTGTTTGACCATCAGAAGCCTGCCACTTCACAAAGTATTAGTGCTGATAAGAGCTACGAGCTATCAAGCTTAAATAATAAAACCTAAATGACTCTGAAGTCAAAATGTTCACAGAGAACGTCCTGTGGCAGATTACTTCTGGTTGATAAATGACAAATCTTAGAAAAATAGTGGGGGAAGGACAACTTTTTCTAGCAACACAACCCACATAGTCTCATAATGTCAGCGTCTCAGGCCTATCCATGACAAATTAAAATCTTCTTTATTTCACTAATAATGTCAGTCATCACAGGAGCTGGGCAGTTACACTTTGACAATTCAGATGTAAATCCTGGGTTGCCTATGAGTATTCATGACAAAGGCATATTTATCATTTAAAACAAAAGGACGTGACTTCTTGGTGTTCATATCAAAGACCAGTGATGGATGAGGCCGTGCTAATCAAAAGACAGACTAGAAAGAACACAGATGTTTGCTACTTTGATTAAGAAAAGACTATTCCCTCCCCTGAAACTTCCCCAATACAGTCATTTCAAATTGTTTTAAATGTATAATTTAAAATAGATATCTAAGAATTTAAAATTCCCAACTATAGCTCTTACAAAAAATAAACACCAGCTTTCATCCAACCTCAAATTATAAAAGCAAAATTCTTCAAACCAAGAAAAGATCAAACTACCAGAGAGTAATAGTTCCTCAGATGTAACCCATTGAGAGATTTCCACAATTGGTATTATCCTTCTCAGTTATCATTTTCAATGCAGAAAATGAAGAGAAAGAAAGTCTATCATCCCAAACTTTTATAAATAGCACAACTGTGAGCTGAAATCAGTGTGGGGAACTATAAGGAGAGCAAGGTTTAAGACATTTTTACCATATTTGTTTCTGACCGTTATGTCTTTGATTTTTGTTCCAAATGCTTTACAGGTTGAAAAGCATTTAAAAATAGCTGTTGTCTAGATTTTAAGGTTTTATTAAATTAATTAATAATTAAATAATTCTGGTGAGTCAAGCATTCATCACCATTTTGGATGAGAGAGACCAAAAGTAAGTATGGCATTAAAAAAAACCAGATATTTAGAGCTGGAGCTATCGATAGCGCTTTCTCCCATTCCACTGATGAAGAGCTATCATCAGGTCTGGCTAATAGAAATACAATTTACAAGGCCCTGCTCGTTTGAGTGCCTTTCAAGATGCACAGGATTGGTAACCCTTCAGACCTGCAAACAAATGCCTCTCTTCCAGGGCAGAACTATTTTAATGTTGGTTACTGGGAAGTCATCACTGCAAGGTCACCTTGAAGAAGTGCGGGTGGTGGGCGGTGGAGAAAGCCTACTTTGTAAGTGATCTGTTTCCTGCCAATTTTCCTTGCTGCTTTTCAATCCCAGTGAAGCACACTTGTTGTTGATAAGCTTTTCAGAGTGGTGTATGATAAAACAAAACATAATATAAAGCCATATGGAAGGAAAGAACTACTTATGCAATTAAAAGAATTCTTGGGTAGCTTGGTGTCATCAGGTAAAATGCTAGGCAGGCAGCTGATGTGCAAGTTTCCCTTTTTGGTAGGATCATCTTCCTCCCCAGATGAGGGAAACATCAAAATCACATAGTCTCTTTGCACCCACATCCTCTGTGCTTCTTGTATGGAAAATTTGTGTCACATCAAATGTGTCACTAGTTTTTTAGACCAGCAAGGGCATTCCATTTTACACTACTGAGTTGCATCCATATGTTATCAGGGTTTACTTTTCATTAGCTGTAGTAACTACTATATGTCCTACTTACAGTGGGCATGTCCTCCTTTTTAAGTATATATCTGCTTCTCACAAAGGGAATTAAGAGTTGAAAATTTCAGAGGGATTAGCATTCAATATATTAACAGGTATTTATAGAATAACAAAAATTTTTCACCTTCTGGCCCTTTTATGAAAAATTTACTGGATGCCTAATACATTTAATATTCAGTAGCATGTGAGAATAATTTTTATGCAACTCTAATAGTTAGAAAGATAGATAACTCAATTATTAGATCATCTATCAAAATATTCAGATGTATAAGAGGCTACTAAAAAGATTGATGACTGAGAAAGTCCACTGATTCTCTAGCCATCATATTCATGCATTTGGCCAGACAACATTTTTCGCTGCCTTCACAAGCAAGCTTCATTACCCATCACTCCACTGAAAAGAGTTTATTATGAGGCTGCCATCTTGGCAAGACTATTATTTAGATGATAAATGCTGAGGGGAAAAAAAGTGTGTCTACTTTTTTTTTTTTTGAGAAAAAAGATGAGCTTTTCTGACAGATAAAACAAACAGCATCTACATTTCTAATTAACTTAAATTTGGCAGATACAAATATAGGTCAGTTAAAGCTATGATGTTATCTTCTGTCTGAATTTTACCCTTAATTTGTAAAATGTAAATTAACTAATTAGACGAAAAACAGCATGATTAGTGACAAAATGCTTCAGCTGGGTCTTTGCTTCCTGACATTTATGATCAACTATAATGAATTATTGCTTTTTAAAATAATTGATATTTTTTTTTCCTCACCACAATGAAAGAAATTTTACTAAGAATTTATAAAAGAAGGTCAGGAACTTAGCAAAACAACAGAACTTTGTGGTGTACTTTCTGAGGAAAAGATGTTTGTAAAACGGTATAATATTAGAAACAATCGGGTTAATTTATGCCTGTGTACCTGGGGTGAATTCAAAGGAAAGAAGCGTATGGACATTGTCACTAATAAATCCAGTAAAAGGACTGTCAGGACTTAACCCTTTCCCTGTCATTTCAAATACATTTGCTGTGTACTCAAAGCAATTTGTGAGAGTGTGTGTGTGTGCACGTGCGTGCATGCACACCTGCGTGTACCCGCATGCTGGATGCGGGGGTCACAAGGTTTCATGGAGAACAGTGAGAAAACAGAAAAGAATTTGACTACTTGAGTTTCAGCAGGAAAACCTGTCAGTGTGAAGTAAAATTAATCCATGTAATAGTTAAGTGAAAAGAGGTTTTCACTATTCCTATGTAAAGACTCTACAACGAGAAGTACAACTGCAATGTCAGATATAGGTGTCAATTGAAAATTACGTAAAATCCTGAAAGTTAAGGTCTGGGGGTTGTGGGGTGTGACCACACTTTGGCACAGTGGAGCCTGTATGACTGGGCTCTGGGCAGGCAGATCAGGATCAGGGCTGTCAGTTCTCAGAACACACAAACTTAGAGGTCTAACCTGAATGAGGAATATCAGGAAATTGGAGCTGAAGCCTGGTGGTAACCTAGATGGGAGATGAAAGTGCTTTGTCAGTACTGGGGACTGGTTTTGAAAGGGTGAAGAAAATAGAAAGGGAAACAATTCCAACAAAGATATATGATGCTCAGGGTGCTACTGGAAAGTTCAAAGTTTATGCAAGATAGGTAATAGTTTGAAACAATTAAGTACTTCAGAATTTCTGTCTCAATTTTAGGCATGCCACTAAAATACGTATCTTGGACAAAAGTATCTTAATATGGCAGACAGTTATCACATTTGGAAATAATATCACTGAAATACTTGAATACTCTTTTCCCCATATTATGACAAATACATAAAACTTTTTACATTTTGCAAAGTGCAATCTAAATGCTTAGAGAATATTATTCCACTTTATATTTACTAGCTGTGGAGACAGCAAGAAAATCTTTCTGAATAGCTGCTCCTGATTAAAAAGTACTTAGCTTATTACTTTTATATTTTAGAAATTCATTAGTGGTAAACATTTTTCTTTCCATCCCCACATCACCACGATTTTGCATTAAGAATAAAACGGGTAACTAGTCAAAGCTCCTCTTCACAGTACACAATCCTAACATAGAATGCCTTTATACATGACAGAAAATTCTCTTGACAGCTCTCTAGTTTCCACCTAACTCTTCAACCTCTTAACACATGATATACCTCTGAGGCAACTACTTCAAAAGCTACCTAAGATTTACCTGTATGTACATTAATTTTGCACTGTAGAGGTAATCCTCAAACATGTGAACTCCAATAAATTTGTTTCTATCACAAAGTGAAGACTGCAAAACATATAACAGCACAGAAACCTCCTAATTTGTTTAGTTTCAGTCTTTCGAGCATTAACAATCTCCATTCCCATTTATCATTTTGAAAAACAAATTCATTTGAATTAAAAGCATGAATTGGTCTAAGTAAAGATTTCAGCTTGATGGTAACTGGAAAAACAAAGCTCAAGAAATTTAAAAAGCCATAACTCATGTTCACTTAAAATTTGTAATATTTCTATAGGGAAGGCAGCATTTCATGTTTGAGGAGTAAGTTTATCTGTGGAGGAGAAGAAAGGCAAAGAGAGCAATGCAATGAGTGTCAGGTACTCTGTCCAGACCTGAGTCCCTCAGTATTGCAGGAAGGTCAGATCCTTTCAGCATTGTACTGGTGTGTCAAAATATGTCAACAAACCATCATACCACAGGAAGAAGAATGACCTTTCAGTTCTTCATGTTTGGGCTGCCTGTGGAGCTTTGGACGTGGGGAATGCATGAATGGTTTTCCTAGCTGCTTGACAAATGCAACTCCCGAGGTTTCTTTCAAGTGTGATTGTTAAAAGCCCCAGGTTCTTACATTTTGATACAACTTTCTCAACCCATATAACTCATGATGGAAACTGACGTTAACTATCAATACTCCAAATAATCAGATTCAATGCAACTAGGCTAAAATTACTTTATAAATGTTTAAATGTGAGAGATGAAGGTTGAGAGTCAGTAAATTTAGAAATAATTATATTCACTGTAAGAGTAATACTTGTTAATCAATTCTCTAGGCTTTATTATAGATGTCATTATAACACAGTTGTCTTCTTTCTCTCCCTGTCCATAAAACTAGGTGTTTCTCTCCTCTCCCCTTCTGGGAAAACCTACTTTGCCTATTTCTACTGCAGATATCCCTAAATGAATCTTTCTCTGGTCCATCACTTGGACTCCCATCCCATAACCCAGTTGCCTTTGGACATTTCTAATCATCGCAACTGAAGTAATCACTAACCTAGGTTATTTTCCACTCTCAGTTCCGTAAGAGCATCATCGTTCTCCCCATGGCCAATATCAAAACCTCCAAGTTATCTCTGTTCCGCACCGCCCAAAACAACAACATTTAGTTACTTGCCAAATTCTTTCTTATCTCTGTAAGTCTACACAGGCTCCTTCCATTTCCACTGCCACCATTATAATTTGGGAATTAATGGAGTGTTTCAATATGGATGACTGGAATAGCAATTGTGTTCCTCTTCCCAACTTCTTGCTTCTGTCCACCCTGAGCATTGCTACCAGAATATCTATCCTAAAGTGGCCTGATCATGTCACTCTTCTGTTCAAAAATCTCCCCTGGCTTTCCAGCTCTGTGACCTTGACCTGGGCACTTAACTTTTCTATGCCTCAACTTTCTCATATGAAATGAGGATAAAATACCAGTATCGACCTCATAGGACTATTATGTGGATTGAAGAGGATAATACATATAAGTGCTTAAACCAGTCCCTCGAACATAGTTGGTGCTCAGTGTTGGCTATTTTTGTGATTTATGTACATGTTGTTTCCCTATTAGATTGAATTAAATTCCTTGAAGGCAAAGTTAGGTTTTGCTCATTTTTGTACACTCTGAAATGCATAATATACCACCTCTACATAGAAGGAACTCAGTATCTACTGAATCCAGTCATGTATCTGTCCTACTACTTATGGACCACTTTGCTAGAATGTGCTGAATTAGAAATATATAGTGGTAAAAATATTTATTTCGCATTAAACAATGAAAGGCAATTGGGGCTGATCAAGTATTTTGCTCTAGTGTTGAGTTCAGTATGGTTTTATATACCTGACCTGTGCACACAACCAATGACTTCATTTTCACCATTTTCATAATCAATATACAGTGCTCTGAAAGTATTGCAGCCAAAGCCATCAAGGACAACTGTGACAGCCTCATATTTACAGAAGTTGATGAGCTTTGAATTAAAAAATCCTCTTTTCTAAATAAAGGAATTTTGCATGAATTTTGAATTTATGATCACTTGAAGTGGGCTATCAGGGATGCTATAAGACTGAATTTAAAATGGGGATGTGGTGATGATTAGCAAAGTTGCCAGAAACAAAAGGGAAGGAAATGGCAATAAGGAGAAGCAGGAAGGGGTTAACAAGGTACCTTGTTGGTAGAATCTTTATGAGAAAATAAGGGTGAACAAAACACAGGAAGCATCTCAATGTAAGTGATTCAGGAAGGGAAGGGAGTAAAACAAGAAAGTAGAATTCACACAAATCATAAAAGTACACTAAGAATATAAAGGAGAGAGCAAGAAAAAGAAAAACATAAGTGAATATAAGTGACATGTTAATGGATAAACAGAATTCATATAGGAGGTCTAATTTTCACAAGAATATAACTTCCAGGGTCAATTAGAAATTAGAGGGAAAGGATGCTTACCATGGCCATTATGTATCCATATATATTTCTGTTTTATGAGAAGAAGAGTATGAGACATGAAAATTATATGCATGGTTCATTTTCCATACTCCACATGTGTGGGAAGAGAATAAGCAAGGGTAAACTAGGGCAATGCAGCCTCATCACCTATAAAAGTCACCCATCCCAGGAGATTCTTGAATGATACGTAATAGCAGAAGATGGTCAAAAATGGAAAAAATGTGTCTCTTACATATAGAGGGGGTGAAAAGCCATAACTTCTGTGAACGGGGTTCTATCTCACCAAAAGATGGCTAGCTTTATTTTAGTCTAAGAGGCAGCAGAAGCCCTTGGTGAGTGCTATCAGAAGATGACCAAAGAAAGCTGCTTTCTAACAACCATAAGCTTATTATCCACTTTTTGGCCTTAACGAAATGAAAAGACTTCCTTTTGTTGGGCAAGAAGTAGTGACTGAAAATCCCATTCCAACTCTCAGAAGCCTGGGAGAAGGAGAGAATATATGGATGTCTATTTGAAAGAGAGATATCAAAAGAAATAAACTTGAAGGTTTGCACAGTACTCTCTCATAGTTAATGCTTAAGAAAATTTGTTTAGGATGACAATGAAGTCTAATGCAGCATAAGTAAGATTACAAGGTTAATGTTAAACAAGACAAACTGGTTTATAGTCCGTTAAATTACGTGTTAAAAACCATAATTGAGAGGACATCTACTTGGATCCAAGATGAGGTAACAGGGACAGTATTTATCCTCCTTCTGGAAACAACTAAAAAGCAAAATAGATAATAACAGACAGCAAGCAGTGAGGGACAGTGACCCCTGAATGATGGAAAACAAAAGAAGCGAGCACTTTGATTTCCCCAGCTTGCTGCCTGTAGAGAGTTTCCAGGAGGCAATGTGGGGAGGAAAAACCTTCTCAGAGTTGAGGAGATGGAGCTGGGGGAATGGGAAGACCAAGCAGTTAAAGATTTTGCCATAAAACAAGTCTCAGTAATTTTAAAAGGATTCAAGTTTGTTTCTGACCTCAATGGAATTAAATTAGAAACCAATAACAGAAAGCTATGTGAACAAGTTCCAAATACTTGGGAACAAAACAGCATGCTTCTAAATAGCCTGTGGGTCAAAGAAGAGATAAAAATAAAAATCAGAAAGTATTTGGAACCAAATAAAATAAAAATACAACATATAACATTTTGTGTAATACAGCTACAGCAGTACTTTGAGGCAAATGTACAACACTAAACTGCCTATATTGGGAAGAAAGAATGGTTTCAAATCAATAACCTCAGGCTTCCACCTTAGGAAACTAGACAAAGAAGAGCAAGTGAAACTGAAACTAAACAAATAAATAAATAATACAGATTAAAAATCAATGAAAAAGAAAACCAACAGGAAAAAGTCAATAAAATGAAATATTGGTTCTTTCAGAAGACCAGTAAAATTGATAAACCTCTAGGCAGACTGATCTGGAAAAGTAGACAAAATTATCAATATCAGGAATGAAAAAGGTGACATCACTATAGATTCTACAGATATTAAAAGAATATGGGAGTACTTTGAATACGTTTATGCTAATATATTCCACAACTTAAATAAAATGAATAAACTCTTTAAAAGACACAAAGTATCAAAGTTCACTCAAGAAAAAAATAGATAACCTGAATCCCTGTATCTATTAAATAAATCAATTTTGTAGTTTAGAATCTTCCCACAAAAGAAGAGCCCCAGATCATTTGACTGGGAAATTCTACCCAGTAGTTAATGAAGAAGTAGTAACAATTCTACACAAACTTCCCAGAAAACTGAGGATAAGGGAATACTTCCCAACTCATACTACAAGGCCACCATTACTCTAATACCAAAACCAGACAAAAAGTTTAGAAGGAGAAGCAAATCACAGACCAATCTCACTCATGAATGCAGATGCAAAAATTCTTAACAAATTTTTAGCAAATCAAATATAACAAAATATAAAAAGGATATTGCTTCATGACCAAGTGCGGTTTATCCCAGGATGCAAGGTTGGTGTAACATTCAAGAATCAATCACTGTAATTCACCATATTAATCAATTAATTAAAAAATATCCATATGATCATCTTAATAGATGCAGAAAAAACATTTTGACAAAATCCAACACCTATTTTGATAAAAACTCTCAGCAAACTAGGAATAGAGGGAGTTTCCTCAAACCTAAAAGGCATCTACAAAAACCTATAGCTAATATTATTCTTAATGGTAAAAGATTAAATGCCTTTCCCCCAAGACCAGGAACAAGGTGTACACATTCACCACTATTCACCTTTGTATACGAGATTCTAGGCAGTGCAATTTAAAAAAAAACCCAAAAACGCATCCAAATTGAAAAAGGAAGCAAACTGTCTTTATTCATAAACAACATGGTTGTCTATATAGAAGATCCTATATAAGTAAATACCAAATAAGTAAAGTATTAATAAATGAGTTTTACCCACTTGCACAATGCAAGATCAATACACCAAATCAACTGTATTCTTCTATTTTAACATGATAAATTGGAAATTGAAACAAAAAAAAAATCACTTCCTATAGAATCAAGAAATATAAAATACATAGGGTTCCAAATTGATCTATAAACTCAATGTGATGCCAATCAGAAGTCCAGCAGATTTTTTTAGGAATTTATAAGTTGATTCTAAAATTCATATGGTAATGCAAAGGACCAAAAATAGACAAAAATAACTTGAAAAAGAGAAATGAAGTTGGAGGACTAACACTACCTGTTTTCAAAATTATGTTATAGTAATCAATACAGTGTAGAATTAGGATAAAGATAGACAAATTGGCCAACAGAACAAAATAGGGAATTCAGAAAAAGGCCCACACATATATGATTAATTGATTTTTGACATATGTGTAAAGGCTATTTAGGGGAGAAAGGATAGGCTTTTCAACAAATGGTTCTGGCACAACTGGACATCCACATCCAAGGAAATAAACTTCAAGCTATACATCACGCCATACATAAAAGTTAACTGAAAATGGATGCTAGACCTAAATGTAAATATATAATTATAAATCTTTTAGAAGAAAACAAGGGTAAAATCTCTGTGATTTCTTTAAGTCTTTAAATCTGTAAGATTTCTTAGATATGACATCAAAGCCATAATAAAAGAAAAAATCTGGTAAACTGGACTTCATTAAAATTAAAAACTTCTGATTTTGAAAGCCACTGTTAAGAGAATGAAAAGACAAGCCACAGACTGGAAGACAATATTTCATATCTGACCATATATCTGATAAAGGACTTAAATCCATGATATTTTTTAAACCTACCAAAACTCAATAATAAGAAAACAATTCAACTAAAAAATGAACCGAAGATTTGAACAGACGCTTCTCCAAAGGAGACAAATAGATAAAAATAAACATATGAAAAGATTCTCAATATCATTTGTCATTACAGAAAAACTAAAATCGCATTGAGACACTATTACACAACTATTAGAAAGTTTGAAGTTAAAAAGACTGACCGAAGGGAGCACCTGGAACTCCCATAAACTGCTGATGGGAACATAAAATGGTACAACCACTTTGGAAAACAGTTTAATCATTTTGAAAAAGGTAAAAATCCACTTACCAGATGTCCCAACTATTTTATTCCTATGTATTTGCCCAAGGGAAATGAAACCATACAAGATTTTTACATGACTGTTCATGGAAACTTTATTACTAATAGCCAGAACTAGAAACAACTTAAATGTCTATCCACAAGTGAATGGATAAACAAACAGTGGGACAGCCACACGATTGAATACTTGCCAGCAATGAAAAAAATGAACTCTTGATATTTTCAACAACATGGATGAATAATGAAATAGTTACACTGAGTAAAAAAAAAAAAGCCAGACAAAAGAGTATATGCTGAATGATTCCATTTACAGAAAATGTAAACTAATGAACTATCTTTGTCACTATCTTTGTCATGGTGATAATTTTACGAGTTTATACATATGTTAAACTTGTCAAATTATATACTTTAAATATGTGCAGTATATTGTATGTCAATTATATCTCATTAAAGCTGTTTTTAAAAACACCATTACTTATTAAAACAGACTTTTTACATGCTTTCTTTTTTCTGTACCATATATAAAAAAACTCTGATTCTGTAGATTTCAAATACAACAATTTAGGGGTTGTTATGTTCTGGGCGCATAGGTATGTATATCTGACAGGATTTTATATTAACCCTACAGATATGCATTTTGAATATACAATAAGGAGAGCAACAGAGAACGTCTGGCCCATTTTTCTTGAACCACATGAAGGTGAATATCTACACCTCATATGCTGGAGAGGTTTTTAGCTTCAGCTTAGCAAACCCATTAAGTGAGTGGTCCCCAACCTTTTTATCACCAGGGACCGGTTTCATGGAAGACAATTTTTCCAAGGACCGGGGCTGGCGGGGGATGGTTTCGGGATGATTCAAGTGAATTACATTTATTGAGCACTTTATTTCTATTACTATTACATTGTAATATATAATGAAATAATTATACACCTCACCATAATGCTAACAGGAGGCAGAGCTCAGGTGGTAATGCGAGTGATGGGGAGCGGCTGTAAATACAGATGAAGCTTCGCTCGCCTGCTTGCCCGCCGCACCTTCTGCCGCTTACCTCCTAACAGGTCACGGACCGGTACTGGTCCATGGCCCAGGCGTTGGGGATCCCTGCATTAAGTGACAGAGTAAGTAGCCTCTTATAACAGATTTATCACTATGACTGACATTAAGCTGCATGGTGGAGCAGAAAGAACACAGGTATGAGTTCAGAGGGAGACCTGGGTTCAGGTTCTGTCTTTGCAATTTACTGCCTCAGTCCTCACTATGAGGCCCTCAAAGGCAGAGACCAGATGCCAAGAGACTAACAAGTGTCTGTGAAGTTGCTGATCTGAACCAGTATTCCTCAATAAAACTCTTTTTTTTCTTATGAAGACTCTATGTAGAAGCATCTAGGCTAGGAATGCTGGGGATAGCTGGCAAATGAAGGCCAGGTAAAGAAGTGGACTTCAACCTGGTGGAGGTCAACGTCATCATCAGAAGTTTTCAAAACGAAACAAAAAAAACCTCCTAAGGTCCAGGCTCCACCACACACCAATTAAATCAGTTCTCCAGGGATGAATTTCACATCAATATTTAAAAAGTTCCAACCATGTGATTTTAATACATGTGAAGTTTGAGAATCACTGCCCTAAACCCCAAGCCCTTTTAGCAGCAATTTCAACCTGAACTCCATTATTCCAAAATTAATTTCAAAAATGAACTCTGTATCCTTGGGCTCCTGACTCTGTGCTCCTGAGTCACTTCCTTTATTTTTCTCTTACACTCTCTGGACAATCATAATGGCTGTGTTTCCATCCTTAGAATGGACATCCAATCATTTGTTTCTTGGTTTGATTTGTGGTAATACTTCTGAAACATATGTGATTCATATTAACTCTATCATAATAGCTCAGCAAGAAGAGTTATGCTTTCAACAATTCTTTGGTCCCCTGGAATTGGGAAACTGGTCAATAGGCACCATCCCTCCCCAACTAAAAAAGATCTTGTATATGCTTGAAGGTAATATCAGATAGACATCTTTCTGAGAAACTGTGATTCACTGACATTTCCTTATAAGCCTATTTTCTTTCCCTTTAATCCATGACTAACTCATTCCAGTTTTCTCAACCACTCTCTTTATTGCAAATACCACTTCAATGGCCTAAGACAACATTTCTATTCCTCATTCAGTTTTGTATTTAAAGTCAACATTGAAAACAACAATGGCAGAAAATATGAATTCTGTGGTGGGCAAAGTTCTTGCTATTCATACTCCAAATGCAGAAAAAAATGGTACTTAACCATTATGAGAACTCATAAAAGTACTATCTACACAGAAGACACTTCCTTCGTCCTTTTAAAATATTTCTAGGTCACTCCAGCTAATAACAGTGCCAAGTATTTCTCTGGAACAATGAGATATCAGTATCTCACAACCAGCACCACCATAAGAGATGGAAAAGCAAATTATTATATTTTTACCTTCAGAGAGGCCCTCTCCAGTGAATTTGCTAATTATTAGTCAATCTGTCTCTTGCTGCTGGTGATGACCGCTTGTTAGTATACGGCAGCAGTGCCTTCTGAGGCTGCTGTAATTGAAGGTTTGCAAGAGCTTCTATAGCTGAGGCACATTCTCCAACCTAAGACAGATGTGATCAGCCTTGTTGTTAACAAGACTGAAATAACTGGAAATCTGTGATTTGGTTAATTGCAGGCTTCCTGGAAGTACCTTCATACAGGAAAAACTTTTGGACATCCTCTGAAAAATACCTTCCTTAACTCTAACTGCTTGGCAGCCCCATTCTAAATGCCTCGCCTCTCAAGTTAGCACAGCCCAGAGAAACCCAGAGAAAGCAATCACTAAACCATTGAGTAAATAACCAATCTTTAAAAAGTACTTAGAGGTAAGAACTAAAGTCAAATCGATTCTTGTGGTAGAAGGTATTAGCTTACCATTGCCTCTAGGAGGGTAGACTCTCTGGAGCCAAAGGTTCAAAAATCCCACAGATGGAACTCAGCTCTTCATCTTTTCAGTGAGACATCGATGTGATCAAGCCCATATTTCCTCTGGTGCTCATCTCCCCTCATATCCTAACATCAGCACAAGAAATGACTTTGGAAGACAAATATACTCGCTTCCTTTGATACCTTTAGTCCCAGTCAAGAGGGGTCCATGGCCTGGACCCAAACTTTAGAGGATTCTGCTCTGGCCTCTTCTGGTTGTACCGCAGCCCATGGGGTGAGGAGTCTGCAGAGCACAGGGGACATCTTCACCTGATGTCTGTTCCCTCCAATACCTTTCTAAGTCACACTCCATGTTACCAGGGACCTCAGAACTTCCTGAACAAATAGTCCTGAGACCACTCTCAGGGCCTGCCTGTTTGATAAGAGGGCAGACCACCAGAGTGTGCACCTCTGGCCTGAGAGATGACCAAAGGCAGAGGTTTGAAGGTATCAATACATGGAGCTTGGATGTACAGGCTGGGCTGTGCTTAAAACCTTCCCAGGCGTAGGACAGAGCCAAAGGTGATAAGAAAAGGGAGATGGGCTGTGCAGTGGCGGCACCTATTCCTACACTGCCATATGCAGCCTGGATCTCCGAGAAGTCCAGGAATTCTTAATGCAAATCTGAACTCCCAGATCTTCATGCAGGATAAAACAGATTTTATTTACTGTCTGTTAACTTGATACACAGCCTTAAATATTTGGGCACATTGTATATAGGCCTCCAATCACACTCTTGTCCCAGGCCCCCAAGTGTTAAGGTGGGCCCAGTTTTACGCAGCCCTAAAGAAACCAGAGAATAGCTTCTGCTCAGGATTTTCAAGGCATTCCATGTCAAATATCAAACAAGAGACCTTGCTAAAGTTTTGTGAAAGCAAATAATCAATATAAGATTAAAAATACTTGCCTAAAAAACTTCATAAAATGCATTTGCCACTTATCGGTTATTTTCTATTTTAAAACTCTATGTAAATAAACATGCTATATTTCATGATATAGATCTGCAATAGTCTATACATCTGAAAAGTCTATAAAAGTTCTCTAGAAAAATGAGGCATTTTTCTCACTGTCCTTAGAGCGGCATTCTCACAGAAAAAATTTTGGTCTTATTGTGTTTTAATGTCACAATGTCTAACAAAATCCTTAATGGTTGATTCAAAATGTTGTTGTCTGTTATGCGTCAGGAAATCCATTCATATATTTATTTGTTCAATAAATATCTACCGATCACCTACTGGCACCTCTGTGCCAGGCATTCCACCAGCTTCTGGGCATTTGATGTTGGATAAAACAAATAGGTAAGACGTAACTCAATATATTAACTGGAGGAGAGTGGCAAGTAAACAAGCAATTACAATATTTGACAAATGCTATGAACTTATTAGAAGAACACAGGAGGGGCAGTGAACGCAATCATGAACTGCAGGAAGGTTTCCCAAAGAGATGTCAGTCAAGCTGAGTGCTGAAGTTAGCCGAGTAGGAGTTTATCTGGCAAAGAAGGAAATTAAAACATCTACTCACAACACTTCTAAATTCTATCAGACAGTGATCCACAGGAAAAAGAGACAGAGGAGAGTGTATCTGTTGACTGCCAAGCACTGTGAACGTGCTTTATATGTATTAAATAACTGCTCTGCACAACAATATGGTGAAGAAGGTGTTATCAACCTCATTGCGTTGAGGAGAAAACAAAGGCTCAGGGACTTTAAGCAAGTTGCTCCCAGTCATGGGACCAGAGAGTGGCACAGCCTGGATTCAAACCCAGGAACAGGATAGGTTCCTCCCATTACATCAAGGATCACTAAACTGGAAAATCATGCTCAAACAAAACTTTGCCTTATTCTTTCCAGTCAGTAAGCTTAGATCTTCTTTGAGAGGAGAGAGGTATATCTACCAAGCGCACTTTAGTTTTAAATAGATTCCACTGATGACAGTGTGTCAGAATGTGCCCAGAATGGCAGATGACAGGGCTGAACTTAACAGCTGAGATTTCCATGTTCTTGACTCAGTGCTGTTGGGCGTTGTTCGTGCGCTGTATGGTTGCATGTGGTTCTTTGTAATTTAGAGTCATCAGTATTTTCATCCAAACAGACCCACTTTATCTCCAACCACTAAAGTGAGCACAGGGTGTCTGCTCCTGCTTCTTTGAAAGGCCACAAGTTAGAACCCATGTATATTCTGGCCTCACATTGTAGAATTAGTTTCTTCTTTACCTGTCACCATCTCAATAAGAAAATAAACTTAGTAATGTAGGTCAAATTGTCAAAGGACCCACCTTTTGACTAGACAAGTAGGACGAGAAGGTATTTTTTGTTTCCAACTGCATAAGGAAATATGTTTTTTTATTCAATTTGTATATATATAGCCCTAAGTATATGAGATATATATACAGATATATGTAAATATATATGCATTTTCTATACAATTGTATACATAGCCCTATATAATTTGGGGCTATGTTATGGTTCAAATGCTGCTTCTCAGAGGCATTCTTTTAACTCCACAGAACTGGAAGAGTTCTGAGGAGTTCTTTAATCAGGATCGTACCTGGGATGAGGGCCCACTTGCCGAAAAGCCAGCTTATGTTCTGTACTCAATATCTGATTTTAGGGAAGGTGACTACATTGCAAAATTTAAATTTGTTTGAGGTTAATTAAGCTGGAGAAAATTCTTGAAGCTTTGATTACAGAGGAATGAAATGCACCCTATGTGTAGTAATTAGAAATAGCAATATAAAAGGTAAAGCTCTTTCAAACCAAGTAAATTGGTGTTTGTATAAATGTTTCCAACTACTGTCTATTCATTCACTCAGGAGTAAGTATTATGTTTGTTTTTTTTGTTTTTTGCGGTACGCGGGCTTCTCACTGTTGTGGCCTCTCCCGTTGCGGAGCACAGGCTCCGGACGTGCAGGCTCAGTGGCCATGGCTCATGGTCCCAGCTGCTCCGTGGCATGTGGGATCTTCCCGGACCGGGGCATGAACCCGTGTCCCCTGCATCGGCAGGCAGACTCTCAACCACTGCGCCACCAGGGAAGCCCGGAGTAAGTATTGTGAAGAAAAGTAAAGCCAAGTAAGAAGAGAGGATGACTGACGGTGATGCCTTCTAGACTGGGTGGTTAGGGAAGGCCCCCCTGAGGAGGGGAAATTTGAGCAGACACCTGAATGTCATAAAGGGCAGGCTATGTGGAGATCCAAGTGAAGACAGTTCCAAGCAGAAGGATTAGCCAGAGTGAGGGTCTTGAAGCAGAAACAAGCAGTGTAGATTCAGGGAAGACAGAGAAAGCCAGCGTGGCCAAGGAAGTATAAGAGACAGAGAGAACCTTAGGTGAGGGGAGAGGGGCAGGTGCGGACAGAATTGGGGGTGGTGAGAGGCAGATCATGCGGGGCTCTGAATGTCGTGGTAAAGAGTTTGGATTTTATTTTAAATGTGGTGGGAAGTGGCCCAATCTGATTTATGTTTTCCAAGAGTCAATTTGGCTGGGGTATGAAACACTGACCACAGGAGTGCAAGTGCCTAGTGCAAGGAGACCAGTTTGGAAGCTACAGGAATAGTCCAGGAGATGCTTACAGACACTGAGGCAGCAGCAGGTGGGATGGTGATACAAGGCACAATTTGAGACGTGGTGAAGGTAGGGCTGAATGGACTTGCTGATGGATTGGTGATGATACTCGGGGTTGAGGATTTGGAGATATTGTGGTGCCACTAGTTGAGCTTGGGAGGAAATGGGGGAGTAACAAGCTTGAGGAAGAAAGTCAAGGGTTTAATTTTGGACATGTAAAGTCTGAGATACCTATTAGATAACCAGGAGAAGATACTCAGTAGCCAGCTGGATAGATGAACAAATGTATACTCAGGGGGAATCTTAGGGCTGAGGGTAAAAATTAGGAGATGGCAGCATAGAGATGGAATATAAAGCCACAGTCTCTGGTGGGATCTTCCAGGGAACACCCAGGAAGAATGTAGACAGAAGAGGGAGGAGGGGTGAGCCCTGAGTTCCAGGGCCTTCCAGCCTAGAGCTGGGAAGAGGAAGAAGAGATAGCAAAAGAGACAGAGTACGTTGCTGGTGTGTGGGGAAGAAACCCAGAAGAATATCTTTCGGAGCATGTTTTAATAAAGAGGGAAGGTGTGATTGGGAGCTGCTGAAAGGCTGAGTAAGAATACTAATTTACATAAAAAGAAAACTCTTAGAGAAATATTAAACTAAAATATAGGGGCTCTGTAGTTATTTATGTGGAAAAATAGGCTTAGACAAGATTATGATTCCACAAACATTGAACAGTCTTATCATAAAATCCAATGTTTAATCTAAAAATAATGTGACAATTTTTTCATTTCATGTCTGTAAGTCAAATCATTATGCTGTATACCTTAAACTTACATAGTGCTATATAGCAATTATATCTCAATAAAACTAGAAGAAAAAAAGAAAAATAGTGTGACACTAGGAAACAGTTCTTATGTTGACTAGAGGCTTATCATACAAATAAAACAATTAACCCAAATGCCAACCAACAGTCTCCTTGAAAGGCTACCTATAGGTGGGAAAGATTTCTTCCTACTCTGATGAATTTTAGCTAATGCTGTGTGAGTTGTATTGAGGCAAAATATAAAAAAAGTAGGATCCCAAACTTTCATAACTGCGCTAAGTTCTCCTTCTGTCAAAATGCCTCATCACTGATAAGTCTGTATCATTATTACAACCAAAATTCTATATCCAAGTAAACGCCTCTATGTTCCATATTGAATGTTAGCATGATCCGCATTTCTTGGCCTCTCTGCAGACATTTTGTGAACTAGTGACTTTTGTGCAGAGCATTCCCCCCTTGAACGATCTGGAACACTCAAAACTAAGGCTGGCTTTCCCTTACCACACAACATGCCCTAAATGAACTATGTCCACTTAGCTGGTATACATTCAAACAATGTGTTTAGGAAATGTAAGTCAACAATAGTGTAAATAAAACATCATTAAAATTTAAAACAGCAGCAGGCAACACAATAATCCAAAATCCAGTCCAAGTCAAACTATTAAGTTATCCATTGCTCAGATGCCCCTCCGGCCATGTGAATAATCAATAGGTCTACCATACGCGTGACTTGATTATTTAATCAGCCTCTAAAATGGGGAGGGCTAAGCACAGAGTAGCCATTCAAACAACAGTTGAGTTGTTTTAGAATGAAGATGTGCCTTTGGAATTTTCAAGTAAGCTCTACTATTTGGGATTCAAATTCTAATTGTTTCCCATAAAAGGCTTGATCAGTACCAAAGTGGGGAGACAGTCTCAATGCATAATGATTGAGCTTACCAGTTTTTTAAAAATCCCTTATCAACCTAAACTTATGCAATTTAATTTTCTTGTCATTGCTTTCCCTATAATATCAAAAATGATGCTTTCTTTACTATTTCAAACTCATCATAAAATTCCTAAAAATCTGAAATTCAATTTGTCACATTACTGCTGATTTGAATAATGGCTGAATAAAAGACAGGAAACGCTGAAGCAGCATTGATTTCTAAAACATTTTGCACTTTCCTCCTCCATCCCTGTAAAGTAAAGCTCGGATGCTATGCACAATTACACAAGAAAATCAAGAAAGCCATTACATTTAGCATTTTGTCATCATCATTGTTACCATGGCAAAAAGTGGGCTTAGTTTGGCACATCTGCTACGGGAGAGGTCCACTGGCCTTTTGTAAAGCTGAGTAACAATATAATGCCAAATTCTGTAGGCTGTCACTGTTTTTTTCCAGGGTAAGACTACTGTCCACAGATGCTACTGTCTCTCTCCTTAATGATCGGACCAATGTCACCTTATTATTGTATTCTTACAGTTGGCCAGTGACCAAGGAACACAGTTAATCTAGAAAGGTTACCCCTTGACCCACCTTCTGATCTAAGGGGTCAAAAATATGTGGTGTGAAAGCTTGGGACTCCAATAATAGCAAAGGCCAAAGTTGCAACAGTTGTACTGTAAATTACAATAGAGTTGTGCTAAAAGTAGCACAGATTTAGACGTGAGAAAGACAATGCGTGATAACTAGTTGTACCCATAGTTACATTTTCTCTGAGTATCAGTTTAGTTGTCTGTAAAATGGAAATAAACGTAACTTTCTTGTGAGTATTAACTGAGATAATCTGCAAGCCCAGACACATGGTGGGTACACATGGCATCCTCCCCCCTCCTCCAACACCATCCTTTTCTTAACCACTGAGATCTCCATGCCTTTGGGAATGTTGGTTGAAGTTGGTAGGTAAACTATTTTCTACCACTGGAAGGTAATTTGTTTTGATCCCTCATATCGTTTGGATACTTTCCTCAGAGAGCTGAGGATAAAATATTTTTTTACGATCTGCCAGAAAGCATAACTTCCACATCAAGAGGATAAAAGTCAGTGTCAATATCATAATATATATCACATCCTATTTTTCATATTTTAAGTGACACCAATATCATCACTGTGAAATGGAAAATGGCGTCTACACTAATTTTGACATTATGCAGAGATTTTTCGTTTTAAAAAATGAAGCTACATTATGAAAGCAAAGAAGCTGAAATTACCTGAAATGAATACATTAATCAAGTCTCGGTATTTACTAGAAACAAAGGCTACTAGCATTTTTACCAGCTAAACAAAATATTTTTTTCTAATGAGATTTCTGCTGAGTATCGTTTATCTTAAGAGAAAAATAACGGGGCCTTACCTGTTCCAGTAGCTCCAGAACTGGTCATGCAGGTAGGCGTGGTGGCTACATTCATCACCAAATGAGGCTTTGCTTTCAATCCAGTGAATTATGTGCCCTTCTACAGCTAAGGGACAAAGCATTACTAATATAGAGCAAAGGGAAGGGAAAATTGAAAATTTTGAACTCTGTCTGGGTCTCTCTATGCTTCACATTCATGAACAGAGGCTTAGCCCTCACCATCATCTATGGATGTGCTTATAAAACAACACATCGTACATGTTCGTAACAAGGAACATTTATGCTACAATCACATCCCTTTTATTTTCGTCATTTACAAAAGTCTCTCTCCTGTTCTGAGACTGCCTGTATAAGTTGACAAGTAATGTGAAAGCAAACCAAGTGAGCCTGGCTTTTCAATAGAACCCTATGTTAAAAATTCGGTACTTAGAGAAATGACTTGAAAATGGTAACCAAAATGTCTTTGGAACACATGTTTATTTCTCAAATATACACAAAAGTTTTTAAGGCATAGGTTTCTTCTAAACCTATAATTTTCTGCTATGTTAAAATAATCTTTTGCAATTATTTCACACATTTAGATACAAAATTATCAAGCTAATCTAGATTCTCTGGTAACATTTGCTAATAACATTAACACAAGTTTTCAAAGCTATGGGAAAAACACATCCCTTTTCTCTATAAACAAATGCATAGCAGAGTTTAAGGACTTACCAACGGGTACTTGTAAAATAAAGTCTGGTGTTTTGTCATAACCCTTTGCTCGGAGCTGATCTTCATCTACAGGATGAACAAATACTATTACTTATCACAGTATTCCATTAACAAGACAGCAATATAATTGCTTTTCTTCCTTAAAAATGTGTAAAAATTACTAATGCAGTCATACATGTCATTCTTATATATGCAATGCTGTGTAGGAATAAATGAACTTTCATAACAAACTGGAAGCAGAGATATAAAAATGCCTCTTTGTCCCTTCTGCATTTTTATGTCTTTATTATAAACATCATTAATTCAAGCTGTCATACACTACCTTTCTTATAATTGAAGATACTCAAAATAATGAAGTATACTTACTGATTAAAAGAAAAGGCTTCTACCACCAATGAATATCACTAATGTTATCAAGCCAATATTGACACTGGCCTTTATAAAACAAATGCTTTCATTAAAGCAATTAAGAAAGTTTAGTTTCAATTAGTGAAACTATTCCTACATACAAGAACATAAGAAAGAGACAAGGACAGTGAGATCCCCACAGAGAATTAATTACCCTGCTTAATACCTTTGGTCGGCTATTGTTTCTGGCATCTACCAAAGTTTTACAACTAACAATATGTAATTCTGAAAAGCCAACAGGCTTTGAGATTTTTTTCTAAATCTGTTCGATTTCTTGATCCTCTGTAAATATCAATGAGCCATTCAGGAGGAAAGGAGGCAGGAAAACAGAGTGCTTGACAAAGTTGGAAAAAACTACCTAGGTGCTTGGTTAAAAAAAAAAAAGTCCTCCAATATTTTCTAAACGCTGTCCTTGACTTCTAAAGGCATTACAATGTGATTCTGAAATGAGCAGTTCTCTGTTAGATTTTGGAGTGACCTGGTCATTCAATTCCAGACATGGCTTTCTGTCTTCACCCAACCTCAACTAATGGCCCAACCAAGTAACAAGGAAGGCTGTGTGGTCTTTTAACACCTACTGGGCTGTTGACATTGTCATGCATCCCATTCGCCTTCCTGCATCACCTTTGATTAAAATTAATGGCCCATTCTCAGTTGTTGGGTAGCTTATTTCCAATCCATTTGTCAGGCCAAGACAGTGGTTTCATGGCCAATGTTCAGAAACTCTGTTTTAGAACACTCCTGTGTACATCCTGAAAGGTCAGCATTTTAAATGTAAATAACCTTTAAATGACAAGACACATATTTAAACTAGATATTTAAATTAAATTTGGTTACAGTTGTTATCCTTTATCCAAATTTTGAAGGACTGATGCTAGAATTTGAAACAATCTCCCCTGCTTGAAATATAAAAAATTCTAAGTTAACTGTTGAAATAAGGAAATAAAATTAATCTTACTTTAAAAACAAGAGAATTTGGAAAACTGAACTGTGGATGAACAAGACTGAAAAAATTTCTATCCTCTAAATGCATTCTGGCTACAAGAATGTTTAATGGAAAAGACATTTATTAAATCAACCCAACTGCCTTGAGCTGATGTTTCAGGTAGCTGATGAACAGTTTTAGAAGCTGGGTTGACATTAAAAAAGAGAGATTAATATTTTATTAAAACTATCCTAGCTTGATCAACCTTTGCAGATGTTCAAATCTGTTTCAGAAAGAAAAATGATTATGTTTCCGACAGCAGCGCAAAACAAAATTTCAAAGGTCACCAAGCAATCCAAACGCACACACTAAAATCCCTTAAAAGGCAGATGCTACACTCTTGTTCACTGCACCAAAATTACTAACACAATACCTACAATTTAAATTTCCTGAAGATAAACATCAGGTGAGGCTAGGAAATCTTTCCATCTTTCTGTGGAGAACCTCAAAGTACAAGAGTATTCATATGCTTTCTCCATGCCACCCCCCCACCTCCCTCCCTCTCAATATGAAGTTGACTCAATAGTAACTGTACTCAAAAGACAGCTTCTAGGAGTCTGTGTCACCACCAGATATTACGCTTTTTTTTTTTTTTAAAAGAGGTCATTCCACATATCGGAAGTACTATGTTATTATGTATTGGGTATCTTCTCTGTTTATTTTCTAAACCCTCACTGCCTTACCTGCCTGGTTTCAATCTTCACACTATTTCTTTCAACCTAGATTTCCTAAAAAAGGAGGAGGGTACAACTTGGCAAAGTTCAGAGAAGATGAGAGTGCAAGTATAGGAAGTAGCATTTATGAACAGGTGGCCTTGCTCACCTGGTCTAGGTCCCAGGAGATTTTTAAGGTCAGCCCCATCCATCTGACCTGATTTCCTGGCCTTTGCATTATGCTCCTTTCCTGGCTCCCAGACCTTCAAAGATTTCTTACCATTAGATCATTATCCAAACCATTGGGTATGGATTTAAAATTTGGTTGACCATTGGGTGGGTCAGGGTTCCAACTCTAGGATCTCGAGGTTATGGCTCGGTCATCATCCCACATGACTTCCCTTCTGCCTCCTTCTTTGTTCATTCCCTTGTCTCATTGTGTACGTGCCTGTGTCCCAAATCCCGGGCCTATTCACTGGCCCATTCTCACCACCAGCATATGCTTGGCACATATTTAAGACTCAAAAGGGTAACTGAATAAAATATAAATGCATTTTTAAGAATACCCATGTCTTTTGCAAAGCCCACCTGAACTGACTTAATAATTTTCTTTCCTGATTTAAGAGACAACAAAAGTGACCCAAAGTTCAAGGTTGTATTTGATGACTTTCACTGCTGTCTTTCACCCCGGCCCCAGCTGTCTGCTCTGAGGTACATCTTGATCATCAAGGAAGGGACTACACATGGGAAGTTTTCCTACCTTCTTCTTTGGTCTGTAGTATTTTAAATAACATTGGATTTATCCATTCCTTAAAGTTTGGGCAGAATTCCCCATAATAAGCAGTCTAGGCCTGCTGCTACTATAGTGGGTAGTTCTTTGGTTACTTTTCCCTTTTTTTTTTTTTATGGCTACTGATCTGTTTAGATTTTCATCTCTTATACAGTCAGTTTTGCAATTTATATTTTCCTTGGGAATTATAAGTTTCATCCATGTTTTTAGAGCTTTTTGTACATATTGGAACCAAGTGGTTACTTATGATTTTTTGAACTTCCCAAGTGGAAAACTGGATGTTTAAGTAACCTGCTGTTTTCTTCAAGAAAAAATGATCAGGATTAAGAAAAAAGAAAGAATAACATTAGTTAGAAAGGGAAAAAAAAGAGTAACAGCAATGTTTTAGACTAGTACTTTTAGTATAACTTCCCAGAATTGCTGGGGATCAATATGAAATCAATCTCCAAATTCTGTATACCTAACTTATTCAGCGAATGTAGCAAATATGAAGTAGGGCTCTTCTGATTTAAGGTATATTAAAAACACCTAATATATTTCATAAGTACAAGCTTGTTAATGTCATTGTTCAAGTGTTCATTATCAAAGTTAACATAAGAATATTCTCACTTAAAAGCAGACTTGTTAGCCTCTAGATCCACAAAATGTAGGGTATTTAGATAGTGTGCCTTAAGAAATAGTATTTCTGAGCTTGTAAAGTCTTCCAACCTTCCAGTTTATACATGATAAAAGAGGCCAAGAGAAGTTAAGTGACTGCCAACACCTGGGCCTCTCAAATAGCCAGATATAGACAAGAGCCCACCACAACCAAGTACTGGTTTGTCCCAACAGACCATATACCACTCTTAATGATGGCAAATATTTAAATTTGATCATGTGTAATACTTATGAAGTGGGGAAAATTTTTTCATTTTCCTCATGAAAGATTTGGAAACGCAAGAGAGGGGATGGCTATCTGTTGGATAGTATTTGGTTGACACCGGACCGAAGAGGAGCTGAACGAAATAATCACTTGATCTCTAGCCTTTTAATGATCCTTTCTTCAATGGAACTAAAAAACCAATGAAACTGCATCCACAGATAAAACTGATGTTACATTTTAAAAGACAATCCAGATCTTCATTTGTTTTTAAGTTGTCAGGCTTGCCTTTAGAGGACATTTTTAAAAAGGAATCACATATGTAAAGAACACTGTGAAAGTTTAATTTCTGGGGCCTTTTAATTACCCTCTCCTCTAAATGCCCAAAATATCCAAAGCAATTAAGTACTGATTACACAATTTCTTTTTTTAAAATAAAGGCGTGATTTTGAGTCAGAGAACAAAACACATCTGAAACTAGTTAACATATACTTAAGAATCATAGCACGGCATGAGGACTGCCAAGAAGTTTGAGGTTTTCTTTTTTTTTTCTTAAAAGACTTTAAATTTAAGAAATACAGTTATTTCCCAGAGAAATTATGCAAAATTCCAGTTCATAACATCTGAAAATGAAAAGAAAAATAATATTCTGACATGGTCTTTTATCTATGAATTTGTCAAAACGTTTCTAAAATGCTAGGTTAAAATACCTCGTACAAAAAGAAACTTTTTAACACCTGTTACATTTTTACTAGATTGGGGAAGGGCAAAAAATACACATCAATACAAGTGAAAACTACAGTATATCTTTTCTACTTCAGTATCTTGTTTTTCTGGTTTTTTTCCCCCCAAAACACTGTCTCATTCAATAATTGGTGCTATGACCTTTGCATCCCATATTTTTATATTCTCTAAGAGTAAGTTTCACAGCCTTTCCAATTTAAGAAGTTAGCAGGGTTTTGGTAATAGATGTTACTATGCTATGCAAACCATCGCAAAGGTACACCGAACAGATATGCATTTAATGGGGAGAGCGATAACACAGATGAATGAAATCTTTAGAGAACCTAAAAATTTCATTACAGCCATTAGTTTTAACCTCTTCCCCCAAAGCCTCTTATCAAAGCCACTAATAAGGAATACAACTGACTGCTCTGACCTTGTCCTTTGCTTATGTCTTTAGGGGACAATACTTGTGAAAATTGAAGTGCCCTAAAGATAGGAAACAAATGGGAGGTCACAAGCCAGGACAGTGCAAAGTGAGGTAGGGTAGGCTGGCCCCTGCTGACTGGTGGCTGTGGAGACAGAGGACATGAACATGGACAACAAAAGCAAAACTCTTCCATATTTTATACTGCATCGCTCTAAATTCTTTTGGTTTAATGCCACAAAAGAAGGGACAAATCAGCATGGTAGAGTAAAAAGAATTCAGGGCAAGTTGTTGGGAGGGGGAGGGCAATAACTGTGATGAAAGGTCTGGGGCAAGTTTCCACTAAACAGAACAGGGAGACTGGATGGTCACAGAGCCCTTTCTAACTCCAAAATTCTGTGGAATGGATGAATGTTAGCCTTTGTCTGCCCCAGCTCTTTGAGGTGTAGTCACTGATGTTAAGACCCTATTGTCCCTGAACGAATCTCAATGGAGGGAGGCGTATTAGCAGCTCTGAGACATAAAAGTGATCTCTACACACTGACACACACACGCACAGGACCAAGGAACCAATCCAACAGTAACAGTAACAGATTTGACCCCTGATGCCTTTTGGTTATGGGGAAGAAAGGTCCAACCTGTAGCTAATTTTCTGTGGGGTGAGATATTTGATTTTTTCTGTCCTGTACTCTGCCCTGTCTGGCACTGCCACCTTACTCTCACAATGTGATTCTGGTGGGCGGTCCTCCCGCCCCCCCTACCACTGGCCACAGGAGTGGACACTTGACCCAGAATAACTGATCAGAGCCCTTTCTAAGATTCATTATGAGGCCAACCAGAAGCACCACTGTTCCCTGGGATTAGAAACTCTCAAGAGTGAACAAATTAGCAACCGCCAGGGATCATCTTTGTTGTCTAAGAATGAAGCCAACAGGGCAAAAAAGAACACAAAAGGGAAAAAAGAGGAGAACTGATGACACTGTTTTGTCTTCTGGATTCTAGACACACCAGAAGCAAACTTCTCCTTTGGACTTCACGGGTATATCTCTGAACTAATAAATTCTCCTTTTTTGTGTGTGCATATAATCTAGTTAGACTGGATTTCTGTCACTTACAACCGAAAGTTTTAATTTATCATCAGTGGCCAGGAAAGCAGATATTGGCAGATGTGAGTTATCTAACCAGAGCAATGGTGACGGAAGAGCTGTGGGCCTGAAGCAGGAAGACTACCGTCGTTAAGTGGACAGGGTAACCTGTCTTCAAAGTTCCAAAGAACCTGTCTTTCAGCAGCATACACATGTCTGTGGTTCTTTTCTCTTGGTCCCAGGGAGAAGCGTGCACAAGTATATTCAATAAGGCAAGTAAGTAAAGGTGGTCCCTCACCTTGACAACTTCTTCAGGAAGGGGAGAACAGGCCCCAGATTCTCCACATCCTGCCCCCAATATAATGTTCCTGTTACCCTGAAAACTGCATCTAAGTTTTAACCTTTAGTTAGGAATTTAAATAGTTGATACCTTCCGAAATACCCAACCATCTCAGTTCCCTTTAGCCTATATAACCATATGTTTTATTTCTAGTCTCTTATCCTCTACTGCTAACATCTGCATGTAAACACAATCCTAGTATTCTAAATCTCATCTATTCCCACGGCCTATTCTTCACCTAAAGTCATAATCCCCCGTTTGTCACATCATAATCACTTCCCCAGAGCACTGCTGCTTCAGGTGGGGAATAAAGCAGCAGGAGTAGATGAACTCTTAGAAACAAAGATCCTAATTTCTTACAGCAAGGGACATCCTTCACTAAGCCTATTTGGCTTTACAGATTACACCCTCCTGGAGTCCCACAGAGTAATACATGAACGCTAGAAAAGCACCCATGTAAAATATGCTGGTTTGTCATAAGGCAAGACCAAACATGGTAGGGTGAGGAAGGGATGAAGCAAATGTCTCTCAGGTGTCACTCAAAATAATTGTTAGCTTCTACTAACAGGGCAACATTCACTGGAAAGAATAAAATAACTGCAGAGCCATCCATATCAAGCCAAACTTAACAAGAATTTGCACCAGACAGTGGCTGTGGAAGTCACTAATAAAAGTCCCTCCGACCTGGAGATATGCCAACCCATGGAGGATGAATGGTTCGTCTTCAGTCTTTGGTACAAGCTCTTTCATATCTTCCCTAACAGTGCAAACAGTCTTGTCATCTTCTGGCAGTCACTATTTTCCTTTCCTCCCTTGCCTTTTGTCCAAATCTCTCCCCTCACCCCCTCAAAAAAGAGAGACAGACAGAGAGACACAGACAGAGAGAGGATATAAAAAAACGTGGTTTCATTAATTACTTGAGAGATACAAATTAAAACATCTCCATCAGTAGACATAATACATTTTCTATTTCACTGATGTTAGAAATGGAACAAACTCTTAGCAGAGGGGATAAGGATGGTCACAAGTGACACTGGTCAATTTAAAGTTTAAGAAGGGTTCTTTGTGCTTCCAAGCCTAAAAGTTGGCAGTAGGCTCTTCACATTTTCTGAGACTTTAAATGCCGATCAATAAATATTCATTCTAAATTAACCATCCTTGGAAAGAACTGACCTCTACTTATCTGAAATTTTCCTGGAAGGCTCCATGTTTGACTTAAGATTTTTTTTTTTTTTTAACCCCTAATGGTACCTGCCCATAGCAAGTACTAAAGGTATCTGTCTGCTGCACCAAAAGAAAGAGTGGTTAGCTTAGTGGTAAGACAGCCAAGCTAATGAGCTCAACTAGCTGTCCGAGAAGCACATGGAAGCAGGAAGGGGCCACTGAGAGAGAACAGATGAGGAAGTAAAATTCTATCACCACTTCAGGAAAAGTAGCTTATGAGCCAGTAGCATTTTCTTCATATGTAAAGGGTAGCTATTGATTTTTAATATAATCTGTACCTTTCTTTCAAAAATTTCATAGGAGAAGCAGGATAACAGCCTTGAATGTATTTATTTTCACTATCAAGACAATCAAGTGAGATGCACTAGATGAAACTGCATTCTTACTGGGACGGACAAGGCAATAGTGTGTGTGACTGAGCAGCCGGACGGCGGGAGTGTCTGTCATCATCCTCGTAGTAATTAGTGTATAGTTCCTGGCATGCAGAGAACATACGCGACAAAAGTTAACTGAAAAGAATGAATGAATAATGAATAAAAGAATTACAAGAGCTCTGAGAAAATTACTAGAAATTACCTGTACTCATTTGTTTGTAACTTGTCTCCCTACTAGACCATAACGCTACAAAAGCAGGGACTTTATCTGACTTATGTCTAATGCCTAAAATAGTACCTGACTCAGTAACTTATTTTTCAAACAAATATGTGAATAAAATATATTTTTGAGTTGGAGAAACTAAAGTCATTTATTCAACGTTGACTCCTCTTAATACAATATACATTTTGAGAAGTACAAAATGGATAAATTTACAAGATAGGATAAATCCATGAGTACACCCAAATCTTCAATGAAAAGGACTCTCTTTCTTTCCAATAGTGCCTGGTTAAATCTTGTGCCATAGCAACTGCTCAGTACATGGTTATAAATCAAGAAAATTTAAGAAATTATTAGGGTTAAGATAAAAGTGATTTATTTTTATTTTTCTCTTTTATCTGCCCTCTCTGTTTTACAGAGGTCAGATAAAATATGTATTTTATAAAATGACATATCGAGCACGATGGGTGGAAATTTTTAAATGAGATAAAAAATTTCAGGAAGTCATAATTCTTAAGAAGGGGTAATATATAAACAATAAGAATCCTCGTCTTTTGAAAGTAGTCCAGATTTGAAGGAGGGAGGGAGGGAGGGAAGGAGAGAGAGAGAGAGACACGGAGGGAAAGAGATTGATTTTACCTTCATTTATTAAAAAAAATCAAAGTAAAACAAACATGTTTGCAATGCCTCTGCAACAAAATTCACGGTGTACACATGTAAACAAGAAAACATAAAATACGTTTAGTGGTCTATTTATATACCAATATTTTTGATGATCTATCTAAATTTACCTGGTACAGTACTTTAGATATGATTAATCATTGTGAAGGGGTATTTACAAGGTAAAAGAACAACCCCATAACAATACTCCATACAAAGCTTTGAATTTTCATGTTTTAACCATAAATAAACATGTATTAATTCAGTATTGCATTAAAACGCTTAAAGTGCATAGAATAACAACTTCTTCATATGCTGATGAGGAAATGCTTCAAAACAGGACTGAGGTTACATGAAGCCAGCTAAAACACCAGTTAAGTATCATCTTTAGTATGCTTCAATAAAAGAATTACCTCTAGATCTTAGAGCACAGAGGAATAGATGGGATTCCTCCATATTAAGTCCCCTTTCTGAACACGTATGCAAGTGGCAATGACTCCCTGGCGTGTTTCTGCACTGCCTTTGTCAGCCATGGCCAATCCAGTCTAGTGCACTCAGTTCCCGGAATCAAGGAAGTCAAGGACCTGGGACTAAGTTTAAGCCATGAGTAAGCCCTTTGCTTTTCCTCCCCGGTGGGGTCTTCTAGTCCTCAGGAAGGAAGCAGAGAAAAGCTAGTCGAAGCAAAGAAGTGGTGTCAAGGGCCTGACTACTCTTAAGCAGATGGTGCCAAGAGAGTAATACCAAGCAGTCTTGAAAATACGACTGCTCAGTCGGTGGCTTCAAACAATAGACTTGGCCATGCCGTATTGGCCACTGAGTGATCAATATGATCAGATACTTCATAATATTATCGGAACTCCATAGTTCTACACCATATCTCGTGGTGCATCATAGGTCATCCATTCCAACTGGTTCTGAGTCATTATACACTCTTGTTCTTTATCAGATTTTAAAAAGTGATTTCTATCTAATTCACCCTCTTTCCATATGCTGAACATCTCAGTTGTTCTTCTTGTGGCATCTTCTTGTGGCACATATATACAATGGAATATTACTCAGCCATAAAAAGGAACGAAACTGAGTTATTTGTAGTGAGGTGGATGGACCTAGAGACTGTCACACAGAGTGAAGTAAGTCAGAAAGAGAAAAACAAATACTATATGCTAACACATATATATGGAATCTAAAAAAAAAAAAAAAAGGTCTTGAAGAACCTAGGGGCAAGATGGGAATAAAGATGCAGACCTACGAGAGAATGGACTTGAGGATATGGGGAGGGGAAAGGGTAAGCTGGGACAAAGTGAGAGAGTGGCATGGACATATATACACTACCAAACGTAAAAGAGATAGCTAGTGGGAAGCAGCCACATAGCACAGGGAGATCAGCTCGGTGCTTTGTGACCACCTAGAGGGATGGGATAGGGAGAGTGGGTGGGAGGGAGACGCAAGAGGGAAGAGTTATGGGGATATATGTATATGTATAACTGATTCACTTTGTTATAAAGCAGAAACTAACACACCATTATAAAGCAATTACACTCCAATAAAGATGTTAAGAAAAACAAAAACTTGCTGCTTTTGCATAGCAAAATTTAATTCAGTAATCTGAGGCCACTTTCCTAATTTATCAGCTTTCTCTAACTCTCGCTGGAGAATATTTATGGTATACCCCATCTTAAAATTATCAACCATCTTATAACACATTCAACTCCATTCTCCAGGTCACTAATAAAAATATTGAATATTAAGAGTTAAAACAGCCTTCTTGCAGAACTGTATTCAACATCCTTCCTCAACTTGACATAAGACCATTCATTTGACTTTCCTTGGCTAAGTCTTGTCCATTTTGGAGCAAAAATTATGTAATCCAATATTGTCTGATGTTTTTAAACTAAAAAAAATACACTATGCAAACTCTTAAACATCTACATAAAACAGATGTGTACAATAATACGATCTGTATAGAACCTTGACAAATTACCACATTTAAAATGGAGAAGAGGAATTAATTCCTTGTAGAGTGCTTTATGGTTGCTGTGATCAGTTATCACATGAACGCCTTTTGAGGCTTAATTTCTAATGTGTAAGAGATGTTGAAAGAAATAACAATCTGTAATAAGATTCCACATTGGCACACAAACACATGCATACATGTGAGATTTTAAAAAGTCATACTAAATCTATGATGACAATTCATGTTTGGCATAAAAATAATAAAAGCTCAGTATTTCATTTTCAAGTAAAAGTACTAGCCGATTCCATACACGAGACAAAAATACCTAACATGAATTTTTCTAACAATTCTTTTTAATATATAAAGTATTTTATGGACAATATTTCTTTTGTTTCTTTCTCTTGGAAGGCCTAGATTATGGCTAATATCTCATGACACCAAAAGTAATACTGCAACAGATATTAAAGCATTTTTTCAGCCACTTATGCTATAAAATATTAATTGCAAGCCTGTGCATGTGCTGTATATACAGGGGATTAGGTAACTGAGTTCCTGCTCAGTTCTAAATCAATAAAAGATAACATGCACAGCATCCATCATCGTTTTCTCTTCCTTTAGTAGATAATAACTGCAAGTGGAAGATTTTTAAAAATATATATTTAAGCACTCGTGGAGATAACATATGCTGAAGAGGACGTAAGCAATACTTACCTAGGAAGGACAGGTTTTTCTCCAGAAGCAAGTCCCTGAGCAGAACTTCATGCTCATGACCAATGGCACTGGGAAGTGTTAGTTAAGGAGGGTAACATAGGTAGAATTAAAGCACGCTAATACCAGGGCTATACTTTGAGATGAAATGACCAATGGAGGTAATTACAGCAAGTACCTCCTCATACAGCCCACATCTCTGAGGAGTGAGATTTCTTTACAAATCCCCTCATTTAAGTGATTCGATAGACTTTTTTCTATAATGTTTAAATGGATTTTGGCAAATAAAGATTTGTAAATGGATGTGTACTTTATCTTCTTTTGAAAAGAAATTCATTTTAAACATCCTTTATGCTATGTTAAAAATCCCTCAGTTCAATTTAGGACCATTTACTAAGCACTTACAAGGTGCAGCAAAGAATACCAACCAGCCTTTGCCCTAAAAGAGTTTCTAGTCTTACAGAGTTCCATAAATCTTCTGTGAATTCACACTTGTCACAAAGCCAGCATTTAGCAGCTCCTATTTCACTTCTAGTCTATGACTGGTGATCTTCTGTGACTTGGGAAGTCAAACAACTGACTTGTTGAGAATTATATGCACTCTGGAGGAAAGACATCCTAGTAAAGGGCTGTGGATCAGGGTGTGGGTACAGAGGCTGTTTCAAGTCTTTTTCTCGTGTGTGCAAGTTTTCACATATTATATAATGCATATAAATGCATACACACTCACACAAGAATGTTTTGAGTGCTGGGACTTCCCTGGCGGTCCAGTGGTTAAGACTCCGTGCTTCCACTGCAGGCGGCACAGGTTCGACCCCTGGTAGAGGAACTAAGATCCCGCATGCCAGGCGGCCAAAAAAAAAAAAAAAAGTTTTGAGTGCTACTATGAGGCAGGCACTGTATTAAGTGCTTTATGTATTATATTTCATCCTCACAGTTATTATTATCCTTATCTTACAGATGAGAAAACCGAGGCTTAGAAAGAAATCTGCACAAGGTCATATGGCTAATATGTGGCAGAGCAGAGGATCAGTATAAAATCTCTGCAAAGCCTGTGTCTGTAACCTCTGTACGGCTTCTTTAAAAAATATTAAAATTGATTATGTAAAGATAATTGACATTAGTTAATATTTCTTAAATACCATATACTAAGCCTTTGTGCTAAACACTTTGGTGTATCATCTTATTTAATCTTCACAACAATCACATTAGCAGGTACCATTACTAGTCTCATTTTTACAGTTAACGAAAGCAAGGTTCAGGAAGGCTGAAGAACCTGCTGACAGTCTCATGGCCAGTAAGTAATGAAGTCAGGAAAGAAACTTGGAATTCTGGTCTATTTTCCAAAAGGATGAGATTGTACAAAGTGTGAAAAGGAGTGTTATCCTATTCTGGTACTTTAATTCTGTCAAAAGCATTTGGTAACATAGGCAGACCTTGCAGATATTGTGGATTCAGTTCCAGAATAAAAAAAATATCGCAGTAAAGCAAGTTACACGAATTTTTTGGTTTCCCAGCGCATATAGAAGTTATTTTTACACTATAATGTAGTCTATGAAGTGCCCAAAAGCATTATGTCCAAAAAAATGCACATACCTTAATTAAAAAATACTTTATTGCTAAAAAATGTTAACCATCATCTGAGCCCTCAGCGAGTCCTAATCTTTTTGCTACTATAACATCACAGATGATGGTAACAAATATAATAATAACGAAAAGGTTTAAAATACTGTAAGAATTACCAAAAGGTGACGCAGAGACAGGAAGTGAGCAAATGCTATGGGGAAAATGAATCCAACAGACTTGCTCGATGCTGGGTTGCCACAAACCTTCAATTTGTAAAAGGCATAGTATCTGCGCAGCGTAATAAAGTGAAGCACAATAAAATGAGGTGTGCCTGTAGTTATCTAATTCTCCATCTCACTGATGCCAACCTGGTCCTATCACTCCTTGGCTTACCAGAGACTCTTTAATTCTGATCATGCACTGCAAGAGTCCAATTTAAATGAAATAAAGCTTATATATTATTTGTAAAATTAAAAATTCTTAGAGAATTAGTCTGCTCTTTATCAACACATACAGGTGAATATCACTTAAATCTTAGAATTCAAGAGGTGAGACCACTCGTATCCACTATCAAAACAAGCCCCAAGTCATTATCATTGTCTTTTTCCTTCTGCTGTCCCCTCCTCCCCATGCATAGGACTGCTCTTACTTCTCACTGAAAACAAAATAAAGAAAACAAATTCTTAAATCACAAAATTTCACACACTTGCAGAGTCCATTGAAGATATCTGATGAATACCTCTCAATGGTTTCTCATTACTAGGGGCATCCCACATTTGAGAACTAAATTATTTACTTCTATTCCACATAAATGTGCTCTCACTTTTATTGTTGTAAATTATTTACATCTAAAATGTTGAATCATGAAACCAAGGTTACTGATGGTACAGAAATGAAACCCACAGCACTTCAAGCTTCCTGTACCCTTGTCTTTCCTTGCTCCTCTGTTTAGGTCTTTGTCTAATAGCTTGTCCTGAAGTCACACTTTGGAAAGTTGAGGTGGCTGGTTTCTCACGCCTTTTGTGTCCGTGAATATAACCTGTGGCAGGAAAGGTGAGTGGGCGTGGCTATGTAGGAAGAATTACAGTAGACACCAAAAGAAAAAGAAAGCACAATGACAATTTATATACTCTTTGCTACTGTGCTTTTTTGGCGTCTTATTAACAAATGACCAATTTACTTTATTCTACTTAAACAAATGTCTACATGTAACATTTTCATAATGGAGTAAAAAGGTTTTGCACCTATTCTATTTATTAAGCGTGTGCTTTCTAATGAAATGATGCAATTTACCGAGTAAGCAATGTAAACGTTACCAAATTATCAGAACAACATACAAATAGCATTTCCACTCACATGAAAATTCAATAATTTTTACTCAGTGTGAAATAAAATAATTCCTGTTGATCAGCCTCAGAAACATCTATGCAAGTGTGTTTACATTATATTAAACTGCTACTATCTCAGTACAAAGATAAAATCAATTCTCTATGAACATCCCAGCCTGTTTTATTTTGCACAGTAAAAGCAATCACTAATTTGAAACTTTGGAAAGATATACTTCTTGATTATGCTTTGTTTGATATAAACATATATAAAATACAAGGTCTAGAAAATAAAGCTTATAAAAACAGTAATTTTATTGGCAATAGGCATAATGGAACTGTGAAATTATAATCTAGTCAGTGAATACAATTTACAGACATACATCATTATCTTTATCAACTGAAATCATGTACTACTTTAAATTCTACTGGCAATAACACAGCCAAAAAAGGAAAGTGAATGATGGCAAAAATGCAAGGAAAATACTCCAAACAGAATTTATAATGCTTCATAAGCAGAAACACTTAGACTTTCTCTATAATAATACCTATTATTGATGTATGGCAGTGACCATGGGGCAAAACTTGTAAATAACCTCACAAGCCATTTTCTTCCCCAGCAATCCAGCAATCTGGTTTCCCGTAAGCATCTCAACTATTACTGAAAAACAGCCTCCTGGCATTTGCAAAGCAGTTGACTTCATACGTTAGTCCATGCATATATAATTAGATAGTTATATTTAAAATCAATAAGCAATCCTTCAAAAGACATTATGCTTTTAAAACCTTAACTTTAAATTGATTTTTAACTATTTTATGTGCTTCAAAATTAACATGTAATTCCACGCCAGATACTCTGAGATGGTGTTAGTTGTTATATGAATGTGCTAAACTTTATCACTGTAGCAATGTGAGGTTGGCATTCCGACAGTTTCTAACACTATCATTAATTTTACACTGAAAATAGAAGTATAGTTTCACTTTGGTCTAATAAAGAGGCAAGCTTATGACAATGCTGTGATTTTTATTAATTTAAGTTAGATTGGAATAAGAAATATACAAAGGGCTATAATATATTAATATTATATATTAATAAATATAATAGATTAAGTTAGATTGGAAGAATAAATATACCAAGGGCTGTAACATAGATACTGAATATTCTTACAAGAGGACTCTGCTAAAAGATTATTTTTCAAAGGTTAACTTTATGAAAAAAAGAAAATGAATCTTTTTTTTTACAAAAATTTCATTGACTCCTAACAAAAAGCCTCCTTACTGGTAATCACCGAGTCACAACTGGTCGCAATGCCACCCATGCTAACAAAACCCAGGAAGGGCATGTTATATTATTAAGAAATATGAGACTCATGGACTCAGATAGATATGATTCCCATTAAAAAATTGCTAATTATTTACTTTTTGAATAAACTTTTTGAGCCAAGGACTGTCAATATCCTTAGTGTTGCCACAACACCACTAAAGGTATTGATTAAAAATGTCCTCCTTCACCACGTCTAGTTGCTGTCCACTCAAATCCTGTTTGAAGAAGCAAGCATTAACTCTAGTAATCTCAATATCTTTAATGAAGAATGACTGGACATCTGTTCTCATAGCCTTAAATTCAGTCCAGAGGGAAAAATTAGCTTGGTTTTCTCTAGAAATGTTTATTAGGAACCCAAGCAAGAGCTCAGATTGTAATCAACATTTAAGCAATAAGAATCTACTGCCCTTTAAAACGTGATAGTCTCTGGTGGCATTTTAATCACATCATCCTTTAACTCCAGGCTCAAAATTTATTCTCAACTAAATTTGGTTCATTTTAAATAGAAATGTGTTATATTTGAAAAAATGTTCACTGGAATGGTTAGACATCCCAGACAATGTGTTACTTGCCTCATGACTCTGTACCTTTAAACTCACTGAAAACCAAGCAGTTTGAAATAAGCCTGTGACTGTGCAACTGCTGAACTGACATCTTCCCGGGGCCTATCTGATTTTTTTTTTTTTTTTTAAGCTGTAGAAAAGAATGGTCTGCAGTGACCCTCCAGTTGATTGAATATAAAATAGAAGAGTATGATATGTGTTTTGTGAAGCAGAACTTTATGTCAGGTTAAAGCTAGACACATCTCCTCCACTGAGTCTAAGCTCGTCAATTGTGCACCTAAAATTTTATGGGAAAGGATACTGTTTGATGCAGTCCACCAGTGGTCCATAACAGCAGTCGTTCACGATGCACTGCAGACAAATAAGAGAAGGGGTCTGGGATGAGTGACTACAAAAACTGTTGCAGTTAAATAGTATCCTAAAAGCAGTCATTCCTTTTCCTAAAAAAAAAAATTTAAAAAGCTATCAAAAGACTGTTCAGATTTAATCACAGAAAACAAAAATTGCATCCTTTTTATTCACTATAAAAGCAAGCTATTAAAAAGTGAAATGCTCTTCTCGCAAATATTGCATTGCCATTTATGGTGCACCCTGACCTCAGTGATAGTTTATGATGACAGTAATTAAATGAGGTTTAAAATCCTTTACTCTGCTAGGCAGATAACAGCATTGCCACTGAAAATAGACAGCTGTGATTAATACCTGATAGACCTGATTTGCTAGAACTCCATCTGGAATCTGAGAAGGGTCCCGTAGCATACTATTTATAACAGACTTGGAGGCTGCAGAAGAAAAGAGATGAACTGTTAGCAGACAGTCAACATACTTTTAATACAACATGAGAAGTGACATATACCTATAAATACACAAAGCATGAAAATGAAAACATTACTGATACTAATCATTTTTTTCCTTTTTTCAAATCTACGGGAAGCTTTTAATTAGACCATTTTGCCAAGTTTATAAGCCACATTGCCAGATTTGAAGATGACCTAATTTTTCCAAGGTAAATTAACAAGTACAGACCTAAAGCATATGTCTCTTTGCAGATAAATTAGCTTTGGAAAAGCCCACTTGGGGGAAAAAGAAAACCACAACAAAAACAATCAGAAAAGAAAATATTTACCTTTTGCAGGTAAGTATGTTATAATCAAGCATATGTACCTGGAAAGCTTAGTGAAGGCAGGTCAGATTCAAAGACTTCAATGACGTCAATAAAAAATAACTTTCAGCCGAGAAAGCATCTCTGAATTCTAAACCTTTCTGAAATAATTCTCATCAACTGCCACGAAATGTTATGTCCATTTCACAGGTAAGGAAAGTAGGTAAAACTGACTGACAATAGAGCAAATCTTTTTTTTTTTTTTTTTTTGCAGTATGCGGGCCTCTCACTGCTGTGGCCTCTCCCGTTGCGGAGCACAGGCTCCGGATGCGCAGGCTCAGCGGCCATGGCTCACGGGCCCAGCCGCTCCGTGGCATGTGGGATCCTCCCGGACACGAACCCGTGTCCCCTGTATCGGCAGGCGGACTCTCAACCACTGCGCCACCAGGGAAGCCCTGAGCCAATCATAAATAAGGGAAAATAATACACACACACACACACACACACACACATTTGTATTTATATACGAATTTTTGTCCCAAAACGTCTCATCACACCCAGTTGCAAATTAAATTGACCTTATCCCGGGGAACCGCAACAGAAGGGACTATGGGAGGCATCTTCTGAGGGATGCTATATCAGATCACACCCTTTGAAAAGTGAGGCAGGAGATCCTGGCCTCACTGTTTACTGTAGGCATGCAGAAGCCATGGTGGCCAGAACTCCTCTTCCTCAGCATGGGAGGAAGGCACGTCTCTAGATGGAAGCTAAGTCAGGTGTTGCTTAGGAACCAATTCCTTCAAGTCCTCCAGTGGACTCATTCCCATTTACCAAAATAGCTTAGGGTCTGGTCCCTACAAGCACAAACTAAAAGCATACTGGATAATTATCTAGTTAAACAGAATGAACACAGACCACAGACCTATGTCATTCAGGTTCTGAGAAAGTTTTTGGCTTAACGTATTTTTTTAGATTATGATGTTCTTTATCAAGTTCAGTACCATAAGAACACTGACAGATAGGATAAATGTTAGTAAATTCTGTGGAAGGAAATAAGGAAATGACATCTTTCTCACTTAAGCATAGTATGGAGTGCACAAAGAAAAAATGAAGCGCAATAATTTTAATTATTTCCTATTCTTAGTCCCATAACTGCATGTTTATAGCAATGTTATATAGTTAATAGCCATTTATAAATGTGTTTGCACTGCAAGTGGAGAGGCCATATTTGGAGTCTCAGAAAAGATCATCATCACTGGAGGAATCCTATCCAGCCCTATCCCTATAGCCAGCTCTGCAACCTGGCAAATTACGGAACCTCTCAAATTCGGTGTCTTCCTCTGTAGAAAGTGATAATGTTATCTGACATGACTACCTTTAAGGGTTCTTACATGAGTCCCTAGAGAAAACAGCTACAACAGCTTTTTTGTTATTTATTTTGTTAAAGTTTAAGTAATAATAAGAAACAAATCAGGCTTAGGCATTTGCCTCATGTAAGCTTAAGTTAGACTCAATTATTTCGGAAAGACATTACCATGGATAAGTGGAACAAACATTGGAAATATGAAGCAGCAAACTGTCTTATTATAAAAGAATAGATTATTCCAACAATAGTGTTAAATAGATAGAAAAGTACCTGGTAAACTCACTCTGTTTTCCCAACTTAATTCTAAGGCCAGGCTAGTAGGAGGGGAACAAAGCAATCGCACATGCACTGGGTCACCTTCCCTGAGGGACTGCACTCTCTCTGGTCTGCCACTCAGTCACCGGATAGTAATGGCAGACACATTCCTTTGTGGTACCCACGATGCTATCAGTGTCTCAAGGGAACAAAAGCACCTTCTCCACATGCACCTGGTTATTGCTAAGTTATTACACTGCTAACTGTCATACCCATGTGAGAAGAAGATTACTAAATGACCAGACAGTATACCCAAAAGTGCTATTCTAGGGAAAATTACTGACCTCATACCAAACTATATGCAAACTCATTGCTAAAATCATAAAACAAAGGCCCTTTTTAAAAAAGAAGAGGGACAATACCCTAGTACAGAAAAAAATTAGGTCATTTATTTTATGAGGGAAGAAAGGGAAATATTAAAGAAAAAAGAAACTGATGACATCATAATTTTCCTCACAATATACATTTTAGAACAGTGTGCTTACCAGAATTAAGAATCATTGCCAATAAACTTAAAAAAAATAGTTTGAATATATTGAATAGAACACTATTCAAATCAAAGGAAGCTTGCGAGAGGAAGTCAGTGATTTTAAATTGAATAGTAAAAACTATATATTGAGTCCGCGTTCATTTTAAACTCAAAAAAAGCTCTTTTCTCTTCTTGCAACCTGCCGTTTTTCAGAGCACGAGAGAAAAGTGCTAACACATAGGAACTGCAGGCCAAGGCTCCAGATGCAGGATGTGCCTCTGCCCTCCATGCCTGGGTCTTTGCACTCAGGCTTGAGGAGGTCTACATCTCAGATCAAGCCAGAGTGCAAGCATACATTTACACACATATTCTGAAGCTTAGGAAATGCCAAAGGGAGGAATAATAACATCAACCAGATAAGGAAAGGCAATTGGACAATCTTGGGACGGCTGGGGATAGGAACCCTCACGGAAGCCTATGCCTTTCACAGAAGCTGTCCCTAGGCCAGCCATGACATCTGTCCAATGTACATCAATCTATTTTGACCACAGGTAGACAGGAGTTTTGTTCTCCCTAACCTTTGCTAGAGGTAGTCGTTCTGCTGATTTCACAATTTAACCCTGTCACTGCTTCAACTGCTGGGATTTCAGCTATCTACCAAGCATGTGCAAAGCAAGAATGCCTGAGTCACTTGAAGGAAGATGTACAAGAATAGGAGAGCTGGTATCTGTTAAAGCACGCTACACAGAAGACAGGCAAGAGGCGATGCCTGGACTAAGGCATAATGCCTAAATAAAGATCATGATCTTTTTATTGTGGAATATTTCTAACATAAAGAAGGCAGGAGGCTAATATAATAAATATCCATGTCCCACCATTCTGACTTAGCTTCTGGATCGGCAATTAAATTAACTTTGGATAGCCTAAGATTAATTTGTGTAAACTTTTAAACTTATCACTCTTGTTAGAGGTTGGTTTGTTTTACTAGTATTTCCAAGAAACCAAATTTGGGTTTTGCTTTCTCTCTACTGCTCCATTTCTTCAAGTTACATTGAATTTATCCTTTTGTGATCATTGTTTCCTGCTTTCTTCTTTGAGTTTGCTACACTTATCCTTTTACTAATTTACTATGTTTATTAAATACATTTTTAATCTTTTAACATACTTTTTAAGGCTATGATTTTTCCTCTAAATTCTGCTTTAGCTACATGCCATAATTTTTGCTGTCATTTATAAATATTTTGTAGTTTCCATTATGATTTAATCTTTGACTCATAAATTCTTTTAAACATTTCATTTTTTATATTTCCAATTTGATCTAATTGTGGTCAATGTATGTGATGTTTATTTTAATTTGGAAGTATGTGCTTGACTTCCTTTGTGTTTTTATATGGAACATATTTTTATAAATGTTTTATATATCTTAAAAATCACTGAAGTTCCTATTGAGGTACAGAGTTCAGGTATGTCTAGTATGTCAAGGTTTTTAATTGTATTATTCAAATCTTATATATTCTTATTAATATTTTCCACACTAGATATGAACTAATCTACTACTACTGTCAGTTTGTCAGTTTCTCCACATAATTCTATCAATGTTTGTTTTCTATATTAGGAGGCTATTTTGTTGGGTGTACAAACTCATTGTTTTACATATACTTCTTAGAAATTATATCTTTTGGCATCAAGTCATAACCTTCTCAATCTCTTTTTTTGTGCTAAACATAACATTACCTAGTGGTAATACTGCTGCACCACTTTTCTTTTGGATAGTATCTGCCTGATATATCTGGTATTCCATTTCTTTACTTTAAACTTCATTTTATCATTAAGTCTTAGGCCTGACTCTTATTAATAACATTTAGCCAGATTTTCTAAAATCAAATTTGAAAATCTTTGCTTTTTAAAAAGTGAGTTTAATCCACTTGCAACTGAGACATCTGGACTTATCTCTACCCTCTTGTTTTCCATGTTCTGGTAACCATTTTCTTCCCTTCTCCATTTCTCCTTTACTACCTCCTAGTTGATTAAATTTTCTTTATGCCCCCTTTCTCTCTTTATTCACTTGAATGTAATACACTTTGTATCTACTTCTTCAGTAGTCCTCTCAAAAAAATTTAAACAATATCTAATCTAATCATACCTCCTTTGTAATTCTGAGTATAAGTAATTTAGAATGCACTCACTCCAATCAGAAAGCCCCCATTCCTCATCAGCCTCCATGTTATTGTGCCTATTATTTCTGTTCAACCATCTTGTTTGTAAACACAATTTCCTAGTTAGTCTTTGTGATGGTTAATTTTATGTGTCAACTTGATCGGGCCACAGGGTGACACATTTGGTCAAACATTATTCTAGATGTTTGTAAGGGTGTTTCTGGATGAGATTCACATTTGAATTGGTAGACTGAGTAAAGCAGATTGTCTTCCCTAATGTGGTGGGCCTCATCCAATCAGCTGAAGGACTGACTAGAACAAAAAGACTGAGTAGAAGAGAATTCTTTCTGCCTAACTGCCTTTGACTTGGGACATTGGTATTTTCCTGCCTTTAGACTAGAACTAAAATATTGGTTCCTCCTGGGTCTCAAGCCTGCAGGCCTTTGGACTGGAACTAGGCCACTGGCATTGCCTCTCCTGTGTCTCCAGCTTGCTGACTAACTGTAGATATTGAGACTTATTAGCCTCTATTATCTTGTGAACCAATTTCTTATAATCATATCTCTCTCTCCACACACACAGACACACACACACACACACACACACACACACACACGCACACAGTCCTACTGGTTCTGTTTCTCTGGAGAATCTTCACTTATATAATCTCTTTCCATTTTTAAAAACATTTTTTAAACATTCAATGCTTATTTAGATTTATCAACATGTTTGTCAATTTCCTTTTTCAGCATTGCTTCTTGAATTCCACATTCTACTTTTGGATTCAATATCCAAAAATTGGATATTGTTACTAAAGCACCTCATTTATTAGTTCTTTCAACTGGGATCACTGAGTAGTAAATCATTTAGTTCTGCCTCGTCTGAAAATATCTCTACTTATTTCTCACTCTTGAATGATAATATAGCTGGGCACAGAATCACAGGCTAAGATTCAGCCCTTTGAAGATATGATTCCATTGTTTCTTGACATCTATTACAAATAAGAACTCTACTGTCAGTCTAATGGTAGTCCTTATATAGGTAATTTGTCTTTAATTTCTGGTTGCTTTTAGATTTTTCTTTGATATCCAATAGTTACATCACTGTTCACCTGGGTATGGCTCTTTTTATTTAGCCTGCTTGGAATTAGCTATGTTTCATGAGTCTAAGGATAAATGCCTTTAACCAGTTTGAAAGAAATGAGCCATTATAGCTTTGGTCTCCATTCTCTTTCTGGAACGCTTACATTAGACATCTTTTAGGTCTTATTTTATCTCCTACCCCTATAAAGTGTTTATATTTCCCTTCTCTTCATCTCTTGTGTTACACTAAAGTTACTTTCCTTAGATCCATCCTAGAATTCACTAACTTTTGTTCTAATCTAATTCTTCTAATTTTTATTGTTTAATCCAACACTTCACTCATCTAATGAGCTTTTAACCTCAATGACAATTATTTCATTTCTAAACATTATTTTTGTATTTTTAAATGTGTTTTTCACACTATTTCCTATTCTTTCATTTATCCAGTTATAGTCTTCCGTTTTTTTTTTTTTTTTTTGGCTGCGTCACGTCTTCGTTGTGGTGTGCAGGCTTCTCTCTAGTTGCGGCACACGGGTCTTCTCTCTCTGGTTGAGGCGCACAAGCTCAGTTGTTGTGGCACGTGGGGCTCAGTTGCCCTGCGGCATGTGGGATCTTAGTTCCCCAATCAGGGATTGAACCCACATCCCTTTCATTGGAAGGAGGATTCTTTACCACTGGACTATCAGGGAAGTCCCTATAGTCTTTCTTTTTATTCAATCAGCTTATATATTAATTTTAGTTTATAAATGTCATCTTATAGATTAAATTTATAGTGACTTCATTTTCTCATCTCTAGTCCATAGTATACGATTTCTCTACCTATCTATCTATCTACCTGCCTACCTACTTACCTATCTTCCCTATGGTGGTAGTTTCCTTACTTGCCTTGTAAATTTTTACTGTTAGCTTATTTTCAGAAAGAATTGTTTGACTTGTGCTGCGGAAATAACCATGACAAAGTAGTTTTATGTATACTTTTGCAGAGACTAGTTTTATTGTTAATTTCTTAGCTCAGGCTTCCTGCAGTAAGTAAGAATGCAAATCTGAACCTATACCCACAAATGGTGCTGACCTATTTCTAATGTCTCTCTCCTCTCCTAATACTCCACAACCCAAGTCCATATACAGTAAGCAAGCTTCCTTACATTTTCTCTAGGCACGTGGAGTTTCCTACTCCTTTTTTTCATGGTTTGGGCTATTTGTAGAAGCTCAATTCCAGCTCCTGGCTGCACATCTTTCCCTATGGGGTGTTAAAAATCCCAGCCCCGGCCTTTTATGTCTACATCTAAAGCTAAAAATTCTTATGGACCTACACAGTGTGAGCCCCTGTTCACCACTCTGAATATACATTCTGTCTCCATTTCTTGTAACTAGAGATTGAATTCCTTCGTTTGAACTTGATTATGTATTTTAAAAGATTTTTTTTGTTGTTTATTTGGTCTATCATTTCTATGTCCTTGTCATGGAAACGTAGCCCATCCACAAAAACTCACTCTGTTATGTTGCTGAAGTTTTTGGAAACCCTTTAATAAGAAGTTCAAGGGAAAGCTTGTTTCTTTGTTAATTTTTTTTTTGCAGTTAAAGTTATATAAATATATAAAGAAAAAAGTCCTCCCATGAAGTTGGAGCCCCAGACAATAGCGAGAGGGGCAGGTGGCAAATATGCAGGTAGGTTGGAGAATGGAACCACCTAAATCACCCGTGAAGTCCTCTCTGCTGCATGGTGTCTGGCTAGGCCAGGGAAATGGGAGAATGGTCATTGGTGGCTAGGAAATAAATCGTTCCCCGACCCCTCCAAAGGCTGCTACCATGTCAGAGGTCAAAGCACCGTGCTAATCAACAGGCTTGGGAAACAAAACAACTTGTTTCTGAGGGTTTGAGAATCAATTCCACGGGCTTCTCAAATACAGACCCATATTTTTTTTGGTGGAGGGGATTGGTGGCTTTAAACACCAATTTCTTAACAAGCTCATTATTTGGCAAGTTGGGCTGGACTCAATGGAGACAGCTTCTCTTTGTGTGGCATTAACTGGAGTGGATTATCTGGGTGCTGGAGGATTCACTTTCTTGACCACTCACTCACAGGTCTGGCAAATCTGTGCTTGCTGTGAGGTCAGCTATAACTGTGGGAGAGGGGCCTCGGTTTTTCTCCATTTGGACTTCTCTGAGGTCTGCTTGAACTTCCCCTTGAATTGACGGGTAGGTTCCAAGAGCAAGCATCCCAAGGGAGCCAGGCAGAAGTTTATGACTTCTTATGACCTAGCCTCAGATATCATACAAGACCATAATTTTTTTTTACATCTTCTTCAAAAGAGGAAAAACATGCCTTCTAAAGGAAAGGTAAACTTGCAAAGCTATGCACTATAATGCTTTCAAATGCAGAGGCAGCACGGAACAGTGGTTATGCGCTGAGTCTAGAATCAGATAGACCTGGTTTGAGGCCTGGCCCTTCCACCTGCTAGCTGTGTCATATCAACAAGTTAATTAACCTCTGTGACCTTCAGTTCCCTCATCAGTAAAAGAGCATTAACACTGGTGCTTATTTTGTAGGGTTGTTGTGAAGATGAAATAAAATAACACGCAAAAAGCACTAACATGCTGTTTGAGACCTGGGATGTTACAGTCGTTAGGCTGTTGCCTTGGCCGGTGTTAGATTACAGTGTGGCCTGCTTTTTGCCTCCCAAAATCACATCATCAAAATCATTTGTTACTTTCTATGGTCCAGAGGGTAAAAAAAGAAAAACTTCATGAGGTATAAATGAAGTCAGGAGCCTGCTCTTACCACGCACATGTTGCCACGGCCTTGGAGAGACAGCAGAAGTGAGTCTATTCAACAGGCAAAAGGCGTCATTGCCAGAATTTCCCTCTTTACACCCCACCCCTGCCGCGCCCCCTTGTGGGATTCAGTGTGTGCAGTGCACAATCCGGAATCAAACCTGCTCTCTGGAAAGAACCTGGTAGAAGTCCTTTCCACCTCTGTGTGTGTTAAGCTTAATGTGTTGTCGCTGCATGAGGGGTTTGTATTTTAAGTCTTGCCTATAACCATAGAAGAGAGAGATTTTTTCCCCTCCAGCTAAGGGCATTTCAAGCATCAGCAATCAAGCAAGTAGCAACTCTGCCCAAATCATTAACATCACACCCACTTTTATAACTCTTCCTTTCCTTAGTGTAAGCTCAGATAAGTGGCCAGCTACTGCGGAAAGGAACGGAGGCAAACAAGCAGGTGAATCATCTTCACTCTTAAGGTCCCTGGAAGTCCTGCCTACTGCAAAGAGTGCCATCTGCCTAGGTTACACCTGGACTGAAACAAAGACAAGACCATATATACATGGGACCTCCAATCCGATGTCACAAATGGATTTAAGCATGATAAGTGAGCCAGCATGGGGCTGACTATACACTGGATAGCAGCAGTCAGGAGTGAAAACAAGATGAAATGAGGGATGGATGATACAGGGATAAAGATGAGACGGGTCATTTGGAAGGAAAATTCAAGTGCAGACAGCACAGTGTTGTTAGAACCTGGTTCTCCCTCCATTGAAAAAGCAAAGAATAATAATAAAAAAAAACAATCCCTGCAGCTGAAAAGCTGGATGGGGAAGACAGCTGCTCCCAAAACACACCAGGAGTTCTGCTTCTTCACGCGGCTGCTCCAGAGGCTGAGCTCCAGAATGGCAAAGCCTAAAATTTAATCTAGAATTAAATTTTAAGCTAGAATTTAATCTCTTCTTCAAGTGCTGGTTTAAGGCTTTTGGATATCAAGGTCATGAAGGTCTCAAGTTACATCTCCATGGAGCTGGCCTGCCAGAGTCTTTTCTGGACAATTTCAATATTGCCAGTGGCCTACAGGAGCCTACTTTCTCTTACAGTTGGAACCACTCCTCTGGAGAATTCCAGGCAGCTCGCTAGCTCTCCTGTAGCACTGGAGTGATCTCTAAAGCAGTCTGATCCCATGTGACCATCTGAATAAGAAATACCTTTTAACATTAGGGAACCCTATAGGGACAAATTATAATTTTGCTCTCTAACTAGCACATAATTGTGTAAGAAATAACTTGAACTAGAGTCATCAAAAAAGTATTATATAAGGACAAGAGGAAGGTGTCTCCAAAGCATGAATAGTCACACTGATCAGATTCTTGTCTCAGGCAACTTGCAGCTCTACAGCCATCATACACCATCAACTCTTATTCAACGAACAAACATTCAACAGAAATTTATTCAGCATGTGGTTAATGCCAAGTACATATTTAATTCCACCCCAGACTCCATCGTCCAAATCTGGAATGTTCTTTTGAATCTTTCCATTGGCCAAAACTTCAAAGCTCAGTTCAATTCTCACCTCCTCCAGTAAAGTTTTCCCTTAATTCTTCTTGTTCTCCTCTCCCTCATACTGTGGGGCGGAGTGAACTCATTGCTACCGATCATTTGGCACTTTATTAAATATTACTTTGTCACCTGTTGACAGAAGATTGATCAGGATGCTAAGACTTGAAACCATGATAGCCCAAAGAAAACAAAATCTGAAGGAAAAAAATAATGCTTAGCACAGTACGGAAAAAAGATATCATACTTCCTCAATGCTATCTTTACATATCTGAGGGGTTTTACATGGAGGATTAGCTAATCCTGTGGTCACACCAAGAAGATGAGAAATAATTCTTATAAGTTTATTACTGGTGCTGAAGCTACAAGGTTTCAGATTGCATTGTGGCCCTATGTTTGGTCTACGTCAATCTTTCTTCACCTCTTTTTAGTTTGTTTCATTATGGCCGCCTCAGGACACTTTCAGATGTTTTTTTCTTAACTGCTCCCCAATGAAATTTCAATGCCGCAGATATACTTGGTATCTGGCTACGGCATATCACCATCTTTGAGAATGCATGGCTCACAAAGACAACTGAGGAACTGCTTGTGTCAGGATACTTGACAAGCTGCCTAAAAGCAAAAATACTTCTCAGCTATCACCTCAAAGTCGCTCTGCACAAATAGCTACTCAATAAATTGCTGACCACATTATTAATGAACTACTCAAAATCCAATTCCCTACTGTTACAGCCATTTCTACGTATTAAAATGGATTTGACTTAATTTGAGCTTTTATTATTCCAGATGAGTAGGCTTTTTAAAAAACTGTTTTCAGAAAATGTAGACTAAGAGGCTATGGGACACAATGGGTCTTTAGATAAGTGCTGACACATCTAATGCCATGTCTCCCAAAGAGGAGAGGGCTTAACACTGGCATAGGAGAAGTGACTTTACTAGGACACAAAATAATTGTTTGAACAGTTATACGTTATTTTAACAAGTACTTTCTATTTATGGCAGGAAAGCCCAGTTCATTATTTAACGTGGTATTATAAATTTCCCTTTGAAAATATAATTAAATAAATGACATTTAAAAAATATCAGGTAGATATAGCGTATTTATTATTAGTACGTGTGGTACACTATGTGGATATGGTAAAGCTGTAAATGTACCCAAATTTCTAATTTCAGGAACACTATATAAAGTCAGTTGAGCATTCAGGAAGGTGGGGTTACTCAGCCTACCCTATAACAAGTGTCCACTTCTGAAAAGGAATGACAGTCAACATTTACTGAGTGTTTACTGTGTACCAGGCACAACTCTAAACCCTAATTCGATGAACTCTCAGTATGTACTCACAAGGTGGCTATCCTCATCTTAGATATGAAGAAACTGATGGGGAATTTACGTAATTTGCCCAAAGTCCCACTCCTAGTTAGTGGTGGAGCCATGATATGAACTTACTAGCCAGTTGGGCTCATAATTACCTGGCTATTCTCCAGCACTATTCCCATGGTACTCAAAAGTAATGTGAAATGTTCCAGATTGAGGCATCATATTTATAAGAATTGACCTCCAGATTGAGGCAACATATCTATAAGAATTGACCTCGTTTTCCTCCCTCCTAGATATCCCTCCAATTCAAATATTGGCAATGAAAGTTGCAAGACACTTAGTGCTCCAGGTAGAGCAAATATAGGGCCACATAATGAAGCTGAGCTCTTCTGTCTAAGCTGAGCTCTCCTGTCTTACTGGGGCCCTGCATGTCAGATGACATTGAGAGTTGAGACACAGGTAAAGAGAAGACTCCAACTCAAGGTCAGGGGAGAAAGTTAATGGCAGCAGAGACCTACCAAAATTTGCTGAGGTAGCTAGAAAACCTGGCAAGATCACAAGTGTCTTATGTTATATAAAGAAAGAGAAATGGATGCTCTTAAAGGTGATACTGCAGGTGGTATGACCGAGTTTGTAGTGGTCAATGAGACAGGGATAAGTCTCTGCTTTGCAAGTTGATGACTTCAAGAAGCCTTTCTAATAATTCCCTCTGGTAGCCTGCTCATTTATATCTCCCGTGTTTCCCTTTGCTGGCAAAGACCCATACCACACCATCGTGTCTGCCGCAGTGCATAATTAGAAAGCAGTGAATTCTAAGTCATTAAAAGTGTTGCCCAGGATTGGAAAGATTCATGGAAAGGGAGATGGTATTCAGGCATGAACCTGTGCTCTTTTTTGGCAGGCTCCCTAATCTAATGGGAAAAGAACAAACTAAACGTTAGATTTCTTAAATTTTAGGAGAAGGGTCAATGGGGAAGCAGAGATAGAATTTCAAGGTAAGTTAGACAATATGAAAATTCACACACTTTCAGTACATTGAAAGAAACATTTCCTGGGAACCAAGCCCATGTGACCAATTACAGCCAGGGACAGGGCTTCTATTCAGAAATAACTTGCATCTAATTCTCTTGAGAAAAATCTCAACAACTTTCAAGGAAAACACAGCTATTCAATTCCTGCCCGTTATCCAACACAGAGATCTTTCTTACACTTTATTAATTACAAAAAAAAAAAAAAAAGT